>NC_081769.1:28184285-28484285 GCF_963082965.1 Carassius carassius | reverse complement strand
ACATTGTTGAATTTTACATTTTCTTCTGGTTCCCTTCAACATACTTATTAAAATACTGCCCCTAGTGGACCGGAGTTCTGCGTTGCTGACTGTTCTATGCATGGCTGGTTTCTGCTGTGTTGTTATTTCCTTTTCCTTTAGCTTTCAGATCTAACATGTTCCTCTTTCCCCTCCCTTTTGCTCTCACATGCTGTGTGTCCTATAGGCGGCCTTTGGGCAGATAATGAGAACTTGACTATTTGGTTTCGCTGTGTTCTTTAGCATAAAATGCCATAGCCTCATTCTTTTTTTTCTTGGTAACTTTATCTGCTTTGTACAGCAAATAATGTTGAAGATATTCATGGTAGATCAAGCAATGGTAGCCTGGATGGCACAGTGTGAGAAGTGTTTTTTTTTCTGGTGCTGAGCTCTTTGTCTCTGTTGTCTGCATGGATAATTGCCCCCTTCCCTGTGCCCCTGCAAGTGCTCTGACTGTAATCATCCCCATCCTCTAACTGTGCTTTTCGTCTTTCTGCTCTCTCTCTCTCGTGCGACTGGTTCAGATCTCTCTGTGCACGAGTGGCAGCAGGACAGCAGCAATGGGAACAGCAGTAGAGTTTTGAGTTACACCATCGCCATCAACAACCCACTGGGCCCAAAAACTGCTCCTGTGGTGGAAACACAGGTGGGTCCGCACAGATCTTTTCCTTTGTTTTTATCTGAGCTGTTCCTCAATCACCTTCATTCTTATTAAAATGATAGTTCACTGAAAAATTTGAATTTTGTCATTGTTTACGCACCATCATGTTGTTCTAAACCTGTCCATTTTTTATTTTTGGAAGACAGAAAGGAAGGAAGAATTTATTTATTTTTAAATAATAAATAAACAGTTTTTGTGTCTCACTGTAGTAAGTTAGTTATATAGGTTTGGAATGATGTGCTGTGAGTAAATGGTGACAATTTTCATTTTTAGGTGAGCTGTCCTCTCTGATAACACATAATAAATGCATCACATTTAAAAAGAACTTAGCCACAAAAATTTGTAAGTAAAATGTTATCCCTGATCCTTCATATATATTATGCATACGTATAATTGCAATTTAAAATGACATTTTTAAAGAGATACAGGTTTGCTGTGTTTGTTTGTAGAACTTCACAATGTGTTCAAAAATTAATTATATATCAGTATGACTAGATATAGTAATTATATAATTAATTAATTATTATTAATTAATAAAACAAAATAAGAAATATTACTACTTTTTTAAACCAATTGTATAATTTCTTTTAAGTGACATATTTTCTGTTCATGTTAGGAGAGCTGTACAGTTCATCCAAAAATTTTATTGTATATCAATTCGACTATAAAATGTTGTTGTTATATTATTATTATTATTATATTTAATTACTTATTATTATTATTATTGATAAGTAAACAAAACAAGAAATTACTAATGTAATACTATTTCATTAAAAAATATATATAAGAAAAATTATATTATAATAATTATTATTATTGTTTAATGTAACAGCACAACTGGAGAATGGCTGATTTAATTTCTTGTTTTTCATACATTAAACCACAAATTCTTTTAATATAGTGAAAAACAGCAGAGAGCCCTAAAATCTTCTCTTTTTTTCTCTTTTTTAAATTAAATCGCAGCCTTTGTGATTTGATAATCACACTAAGCCATATTGTGCTTTCATTTTTTTTTTTTTTATTAAACATTCAGCACTAGTTAATATTAGTTAATGTTAACCTATTTACACGGTTTACGTATAACTAGAAGTTCATCCACCTAGAACAGCAGTTCCACCACTAAAATGACAGTTTATCCACCTATACAGCTCAAATAACATTCCCAAATGCTAGAGACTTCCTTAATAGGTGCATTAATGTAAACAATTTGTTTTTATAAATTATAAATGAATGTTAGAATGTAGCACATGCTGTCAACAAAGCTTGTACTGAACCCAGAACTGTGTATTTTTTTTATCATACTGTCCAGACTCTCCACAAGAGCAGCACCCGGGGGGAGTGTTACGTGGTGGATTCGGAGGTCATAACCTCAGGCATTCCCTACCAGGACTACTTCTACACTGTACACAGATACTGCCTCACCTCTGTCAACAAGCACAAGAGCCGCCTCAGGTAGAACTTCCTGACCATTGTTATTCACGTATTGTTGTGCTTCAAACGCAAACACAGCTGAGGGAGCCATTGTGTGCGTGTCTGCAGGGTCTCGTCTGATATCTGCTACAGGAAGCAGCCGTGGAGTCTTGTGAAAGCTCTGATAGAGAAGAACACTTGGAGTGGCATTGAAGAGTATTACAGACACATGGGTGAGTAGGTTTTGGTCTCAGTGCAAACCTTGACTGTGACATTGGTGCTAAAAACGATCCCATGTTCCTGGTCAGAGATGGAGGTGTGTACGCTGGAAACGCTGTTACAGTCGGACGTTTCTGTAGTGAGCCCCGGGGACGTGCCTTCCGCGGACTCCGCCAAGACTCCCCCTGGCCTGCGCAGACGCAAACGCAACTGTCCCAGACGAGCAGGAGAGCGGGAGAGAGAACGGGACGGAGCGGGAGGAGGAGGCGGGGAGCGGGGCGACCGAGGAATTGGAGATGAGCGCGAAAGGAGGGAAGCTGGTGAGTCAGTTGATGCAGGGGAGCACCAGAGCTGAATTTCATCATGTCTGATTTAAACTACCATGTGGAATGTGTTGACATCTAGTGGTGGAATGCGAAATTGCTTTGACTGGACTAATCAGGGATGTGGTTTTTCCATTTTATGCAGATTTCAGTCATTTCGGACCTTAGTAGACCTTGGAAGTATGACCCACGTGAATTACATAAATATGAGGAAAACAAAAAGAAAGAAATTAAGACAGCCATCAGTTTAAGCAGTGCAATTTTACTGTTGCTTTGTAAAATAAACTATATTAAAAGCTCATTTTTATTTTACAGTACAGTATGCAATAGTAATATATCTTTGATTTGTAAAAAATAATATAATTAAAAAAATTAACTTAACTAATATTTAATTATATATATATATATATATAATATATATATATATATAATATATATAATATAAACTAATATTTCATTTAATAAAAATATAACAATATATAAAACTACTAATAATAATTACACCATGCTTTTACTGGAATAAACAGATATGTGAATTATTTCTTTCTTTCTTTCTTTTTTTGTCCTTGTCCTGTTTTTTCAGGTGCTCAGTATGTGAAATTAGGGATGAGGTGGCGTGGAGCCGGCAACAACAACAATAGCATCTCCACCATCCTGCTCATCGTGAGCTTCATGTGAGTGTTTTCACCTTTGGCAGTCTGTAAATAATACTCTTTGTGCATTTGTAATATCAGCATTAACACAAGCAAGATGAACTAATCTCATTGAGACCGCCAGATCGTCATCAATAGAGTGGTGGCTTCTTTTTCTGCACGTTACACTCTGCTCCAATTTCTGAAGAGCAGAGCATACCATAATGAGTGCCTCATTGGACAACACTTTTGATAACGTTTATCATTTTTTAAGGGCAATGTGAATTAATCATTTTAAGAAAATTGCAATCTTTTACTGGTCCTCATGACATTTTAGACCTTTTGTACATTTTTTTTCTGTGTAACACAAAAGGACAAGTTTAGCAGAATTTCCAAGCTGTGTTTTTCAATACTTAAGACCCCGTTTAAATAACACCAACATGGTGGAGTGTCTCTTCTTCTGTTGCTCCCTTCTTTTGTGTACTAATATGTCTCCTTGCTGATCCTCTCTCTCTCTCATCTTGATTTCCTCGCTTCATCCTGCATGTAGGATCTGTGTCAGGTAGAGCTTCTGTCTGTGCTTCAAGAAAAACGCGCACACACTTGTTCACCATTGATATTGCACCATCAAGTATAGAAGGCTATATTGAAATCTCTGTTCTTCCTCCAGTCTGGTCGTTCTGGTGGCTCTGAACATGATGCTCTTCTACAAACTCTGGGCGCTCGAGCGGGCCGCACACACACTGGAGACCTGGCACTCGTACTCTTTAACTGACAGGTATATGGTCAAAAGGGTGTGGCTGTACACACACGATTCTGATTCTGATTCCTGATTCTGTACTGTTTCTCTGTGCAGTCCTCTGCCGCAGACAGCAGGAGAGTGGGCGCAGGTCCTGCAGCTCCAGAGGCAGTTCCACCAGGCCCAGATGAACAAATGGCAGCAGATCCTACAATCTTCTGTCACACTTCTGGATCAGGTGTGTTCCTGAGCTGAACTTAAGATGTCTCCATCAAGCAGTCGAAAATCTGTATTTGCTGAAAACAAGATAGAAGTAATAACTGTCTGTCAATAAGTCTGTGAATATTTAGTCATTTTGTGAAATTGTGTCCATTTTGATTTGGAAGTCCACACTTTTTCTATAATTCTGTATTGAATCAGAACAATGTGACTAGAAAACATGACCAGAATAGATCAGATGACCAGCAACACTTGGTAATGTTTCTCAGTATTAGGTACTCTTTTACACGTTAAAGTCAACACAAAATTGATTTTGTGGTGCATTTAGTAAGGGATAATGTTGGTTATTATTGGTCATGCTTTACATTTATCCCCCTTTTTACATGTCTACTTAACAAATATGTAAATAAGTGACTATGATATATTGATTTAAGTTGAAATTGTATTGTTTTAAACAACGGAGAGTGTCGAAGTGATGAGAAGCATCAAACTAGCACAGTTTTTCAATCGGTTATACAAATATTTGCCTGGAGAATGCTGCGATTTGACCAATCAGAATAAAGCATTCCAGAGTAACATGTGACAGTTTTAGCGTATTTGCAAATGAAACCCAATATTAAGCAGGAAATAATGGAGGGAGTGATTTGAGCTAATATTGCATGAAGTAAAAGACATTTCAGAGGTAAAAAAAAAAGGATTCTTTTGTTTTTGGAACAATAAATTGAGTCACAATGAAAACAATTGAGGATTCTTTGACAGAAATCTCTTCTGCCCAACAAAGTTGAATTTTCTATATATATATATATACATTTTCTATATATATATATATACACTTAAATACTTTATTTTTAATTTCAAGAAGAATGCAGATATATTTGAATTATTTATTGAACTCTAAAAATCCAATTTCTTGTAAGACATTATAATATGCTTTATTTTATTTCAGAATTTCATGTAATTTAATCGTCTTCCAACATTTGGATTATTGTTTTTATGCTTGTAACAGAGAGAAAGATATTCCATTTTGATTGGATTTTCTAAAAACAATCTCTAGGTCCTGCTGAAAAAGCATAAACCACACTAAGCTGATTTGCTGGACTTCTAAACTTGTTTAAGATGGTTTTCTAGTCTGGCCAAGCTGGATTTCACCAGTTTTTCTCCCTGAAAAGTGCAAAAAAAAAAAAAAAGGAAAAAAGGCTTAGATTTAGAATATTTGCTCTCATATCTTTCAGCATGGGTTTTCTTTATGATAAATCTTGTGCAAATAAGACCAGACAAATTTATCATGAAAACAAAAAAGGCTAGTTTGATTTCGTATTGTTGTGTCCTCTCTCTTGTAGATGAAACAGTCTCTGGAGAAGCTCCACAGAGGAATGATCCCACCTGAGGTGCAGCAGGAGTCTGAATCGGAACCAGAAACTCTGACGGATCAGTGAGAGCGTACGGTAACCCCTTCAACCTACCGTGACATTACATAGCCATCCACGAGGGGCCAAATCACGGTGCTCAACTCAGTGACATTAATGTTGGGATTGATGCGAGTATCTTCTAGCTCACCCTTGTGTCTCAGCAGCAGCTACAGGACTCTATACTAGCTGTATAAAACACATTCAACTCTTTTATCAATCATAAAACCGTGAACTCTGGGTCTGAAGCAATAATAACACATGTACGGGAGTGTCTGTGACTTACAGCTGTGCTGCATCTTGAGCCGTTTGGTCTGTACTGAATTTCATCGTGGACCTTTCAATAAAGAGTTTGGGAGAGATGCACTAAAGATTTTAAAGAGGGAAATGTCTGAAATCAACCTCCGACTGTCATTTCACGAATGTTATTTTTATTTCGTCATGGAAGAGAAATTTCAGTTTTCTCTTAAGTTACTGTACTGATTTCAGAACTGTTACTGAAACTCATTTAAAGTGTGTCAGACCATTGCAGTATTTATTTAATAGACTTGAATTACAGTCTAACGTCATTGTGTTTCTGCTCAAACAAGGACCAGTGTAGAAATGGGTGGAACGAGTGGTATGAATATGAATTGCCATTTTAGCAATAATCATGTGGAAAAATTGTAACAATTAAAAATTAATCTGTAAGAAAGAATGTAAAAAGTCAAACTTTTACTTAGGATAGAGTACCAGAGTGAAGAATGTTTAACAAATTTTAACCATTTCTTCCTTCTCCCTAATGTTTAAGTTGTTATTTTTGAGTGAAAGGAGCTGGTTTGTGTAGTTGAGGTGTCGAGAAACTTGTCGAGTTTCACTGGAATCAAACTTGAACTGTTCAGGGTTACTATTAGCTTGAGCAGCTGATGTGCACACAGATCTTCTCAGAACTTCAGTCGTTCCTCAGGCTGGACGTTTGGGACCAACCAGAACTCAAGAACTTCTTTTTTCTTTTTCTTTTTTGCAGTGTGGCATTTTTATGACAATTAATCACCCCGCATCATATTTATTTAATTTTTATTCAATAATTTTTTGTCTATGACTCTCACTACACTAATGCAATAATGAAAACCATCCTGTCCTGTGCAGACTATTATTTTACATTAAAATGAGCAATGCAAAACCATAAAACAAATTCTTTCAAATACTGTATAAATAATTTATTAATTATCCTCAGTAATGGGAATTGAAATAAAACCAATGTCACAATTTAAAAAAAAAAAGGATAGATTTTAATGTGAAGTATTGATGTGCATGTTCTTGGTGAGATTCACCAAGAGGCTACGAGTTGGATTTTTTTTTTTTGTCCTTTTGTTTCTTTATTTTCATTTGGACTGTCTGTTACTGATGTCCCCTGTCCAGCCATTTCATTTCTGGCTCTGTATTTGTGATCTCTCGCTCCTCTGAGTGTGTTATCAGAGTGTGTCTGTCTGCGGGCGCTGCTGTGCAAAGCCCTTGCTCTGAGTGATGAAAGTGTGTGCTATTTATTCGGGTCAGGAAGGGAGAGAGTGAAGGTGGCATGTATTGTATAGAAACAATTGTAAAGATGACTTGTGACGGTCACAAATGTATAATAAAAAAAGTCAAAACTGTAAGATTGTGTTTTTATTACTGAGCAGTGGGGAAGTTGGTATGATTTTGATTTTGTATGCTCATTTATTATCTGTTGTTGGTGTTAATTTTTTATTAATGTTGAAAACGACTAGTTTTTGCTACTTAATATCTTTGTGGAAACCATGATCGTTTTTTAAAGGATTCTTTGAACTGTATATCCAATGAACTAGAAATAGAAATCTGTACTGTCGCTTTTGACCAGTTTAATTTGTTTAATAAAAGTATACTCTCTTTTTTAGTACATTTTACTTACCCCAAACTTTTGAATGGTAAGTGTATGATTTCCACAAAAAAGTTAGGCAGCAAAAATGTTGTCACACTGAAACAGAAATGTTCCTTGAGTAGTAAATCAGCATATTTGAATGATTTATGCTCCTTGAAATTATAATAATATTTCACAATATTTCAGTTTTTTACTCTATGATGGACCCGTAATCTCACATGTAGGTCAAAAGGGAGAAGATTCAGAAAAACACATCAGCTGTATTTTTAAATGTATTTTATTATATAATTTTAACATTTTCACTTCAAAATGAAATGCACCCTGGAATTGTTGAGGCTGTGGAGTCATTGTGTTGAAACTTTACAGAGGTGCAGACGTTATGTCAGATATTCTGTGACATCTAAGAGTTGGTAGGACATCCATCATCTAGGTTTAGTTATAACAGCACTGACAGCAGCTGTGGAGATTGGCTCAGTCCAGGATGAAACGGATCCGGTGTTACAACTGTGTTAGTGTTCATGACGGTAATTCATAAAAGCTTATTTAAAATCATGCAGTAAAACTCTCCAATTTAACAACCACCGAATGAAAGATATAAAAAGTAAGAAAACCAGAACTGGGAAGTTTCGTTCATGCATAAAGGCAGTGAGACTTTGGGAGTGTTGTGCTTCCCTCTGTAGTCACTAGAAATTGGCTACTATAGAGGGAGAGGAAAGACAGGAAGATTCTTGCTGCATTTGGGAATGAAAACGAGGCATAAACATCGTTCCTGTACGAGTCATGTTCAGTGTTCCAGATTCATGCTTGAACCAGTGAATGCATCATTAATTTGTTAACCTTGAAGTTCTCAAACAAAACACTTCCTTTTGTTGTAATGTGTGACTGTGTGTTTCCGATGGTTTAGAATGTCGGTTCTGTCACAGTCGTACACACAAGGGTCAAAACAGCAGCCCTGCGGTTTCACAGAGAGACAGTGAGGGTGACGGAGGAGGCCATGATTGATGGAGCGTCAAGCTTTTGGCTTGAGACTTTTTTTGGACCTGAAATAAGACAAAAGGCAGATTGTTTAACAGGCTTGGAATGCAAAAACCATCACCATTACATTTAACTAACCCACCTGTGTTATTCTGCCACCTCTACACCTGCACAATTATCTTTGTTCTCCGAGTTTATAGCTAAATATTCCACCCATAGAGAATGGAAGGAGGGAAAGAAAAGTTAATGAAGAAAGGTGAAGGTTTTGAGAACAGCATCTTGTAGAAAAATGGAGAAATATAGTTTAGAAGGAAGAAAAGCAGTGAAAACTAAAGGCGAAATTAGAATTTTTTTTTGTTTTTTGAAACCTGCTTTCCACTTCACAAGATGATAACAGATGCATTATGGATGGAATGATGGATTATTGTGATGTTTTTATCAGCTGTTTGGACTCTCATTCTGACGGCACCCATTCACTGGAGGATCCATTGGTGAGCAAGTGATGTAATGCTACATTTCTCAGATTCTACAGCTACATCTTGGATGGCCCGATTTTAAAAATAATGATACTAAAGAATCTTTTTTCCATTAAATAATCTTTTGTGGAATTTAAAGGTTCCATGGATTGTACAGAGTGTACATGCTAATGCACTCCAATAAGATTGCAAACATTTGATTTTACCGTGAAATGAAACAAAATGAAATAGTTTTTCATGTCTGTTTATGGTGGTATGGTCAGTATGTTTAATCCCAAATTTCCTGTTTTAATAGTATATCCCTAAGGGTTCAGAAAGAAAGAGCAAACAAAGAAAGTCTGAGGAAAATGGAAACTGAAGACATGCAACTCACACGCTCGCTCTCGGTATTTTTTCAGCTGCTGCGATCGTCCTGTAACAGTAGACCATCTCCACCAACAGCCATAACTGCAAGACGATGAGGGACACGTACATTATGATCTCAGAAAAGATGGATGCCATTCCTCTTGTAGCTGAAGTGAGTGAGAAAAAAAAATTTGAATTTAGTTCTGAAATCTTTATTAGGCTCTTTTATAAATTTCACACTATCATATAGTCCAAAATCCCTTATCAAACTACTAGCAAATATGACATGTTGTCAGCAGAAGCATCAAAGCAGACATGTGACTGCTCAGATTCCTTAGAAGTAGATTTTGAGTGCAACAGAAAATTACAAGCTGCTCATTTGGGTGTTTATTATGCATTGTATTAATGGTGGAAAGTGTTTGTCCAAAATACTCTGCACATACTTCCCCCTAAAACACAAAATAAGACATCAATGCTTGCTTTGTGATGACTGGCTACTAAACTCAGTCTAAAATTGTTAATTAGAGTGGGATTTGATCCTTTGGAAGCCTGTTTTAAACTCAAAAATAGAAAAGGTACTTGGGAGATAAAGTCCATGTTGTGATACAAAATTTTTATAAGAAAAAAAAGTCACAATTAAAATAAAAATTGTATTTGTATTTGTGTGAACAGGCTTCAGTTAGAACCTGTTCTCCTTGCACTACCAGTTTTAGTTATATACTAATATAGTATATATTTTTTTAAATTTAGTTTCAATTTTAGTTGTTATTATTATTCATTTTTATATTTCTGTTTAACTTCAAGTTATATTTCAGTTTTTGTTGTTTTAGTTCTTATTTCAGGTAGTTGCCAAAGTTAATTTTGTTAAAAGTTTCCATCTAATACTGATTAAAATGTTGACAAAATGTTATACATTTAATCTGTTTTAATTAACAATAACAACACCGTTGACTATTTGACTAATGGTACATGGTTTATACATAATTTTCTTTAATAATTTGTAATTTACTATTTGTTTATTTTGTTTTCCTACAAAATGCTTAATCTTTTTAGCATAGTTATAAAACTTACATACATTTTTTCCATATACAACACACTGGGATGTTTGGAGCAGTTTAAGTACTTACAAAAAAAGTATAATAATGTTGTTATATCAATCCACTATAAAAAAAAAAAAAACTGATAAGGATTGGTGAGTCAAGGACCCCAATGATGATGAAAGCCTTGATGCTCCTGCTGCTGTGACAACACTTTGCTTTCAGGGCCTTGTGAAGGCAATGACAGTGTCCTTGTTTTTGACGTTTCTATTCAGGTTTGACTCATCTATCTTTACGGACACACCGTTGAGTTCCTTTCAAGGCTGAATTGTAAATATTGTCAGGCTAATGATGTTGTCACCTCCTTACTTTGATTGTATCTGTTTGTATTTGTGTCATCTCGTGTAAATCTCCTTATTCCCACTGTCTGTTTTAAAGAGATACTCTACCCTAAAATAAAAATGTTGTCATGTTGTTCCCATGTCATTCCAAACCCATAAAAGCTTTGTTAATCTTCGGAACACAATTAAGAAATTTTTGATGAAAACCGGGAGGCTTGTGACTGTCCCATAGACTGCCAAGTAAATTACATGAGAATACTTTTTGTATGCGAAGACAACAAAAATAACGACTTTATTCAACAGTTTGTCTCCTCTGTGTCTCTTTACATCACTGTAGCACCAGGTTTTCATTCAAATCAAAGCGTAAACACAGAAAGAAAACTTATCCTTGTGTCACGGCTGACACAGAAAAGTGTACACTGGTGCTACAGTGATGTGGAGAGACACCGAAGAGACAAACTGTTGAATAAAATCGTTATTTTTGTTTTCTTCGCGTACAAAAAGTATTCTCGTCACTTCATAATGTTACAGCTGAACCACTGAAGGCAGATGGACTATTCTGAAGATGTCTTTCATACTTTTCTGGACCTTGACAGTGTAATTTACTTGGCACTCTATAGACAGTCACAAGCCTCTTGGTTTTCATCCAAAATATCTCAAATTGTGTTCTGAAGATGAACAAAGCTTTTACGTGTTTGGAACAACTAGGGGGTAAGTGATTAATGACAAAATTTTCAATTTGGGGTGGAGTATCCCTTTAATGAACATACCTTTGCCTACTACATTGATGTTGATAAACTTGGTAGCGTCGGTGCGGTACTTGTATTTGGGGAAGACAAGGGTGCGGTCGAAGAAACATCGATAGGTGCCGGTGTCGTTGAAGGTGACGTTAAGTATGAAAATTGAGCCGTCCTGCACATCATTGGTTTTTTTACTGCCATTCCAGGCCAGGCGGTCATCGAAGCGGTCATCCACTATGTAGCCTGACATATTTGCATAACTGTAGATCTAATTGTAAGAAAGAAGAGCTCTTATTAGCTTTTGAGACTGCTGTGAAGGACACAGCACTCATTCAGCACCCAAAACAGCCATTTTTAAATTCTCCAGTATTTTGTGTCTCTTAAAATAGCTGGTGTAAATACACAAGGTCTGTATTTTGCTCTACACTGTCCCCTGTCTACAAAAGAGATGGGAAATTCGGCCATCATTTTGTCGTTCCAAACCTGTATGAGTTTCTTTCCTCTATGAAATACAAAAGAAGATATTTTGAATGTTGGTAACCAAACCGTATGGAACAAATATTCTATCAAAGTCAAAGGCTACCGTTTCGTCAACTGTTTGGTTACCAACATTCTTCAAAATATCTTCTTTTGTGTTCAACAGAATAAAGAAACTCACACAGGTTTGGAACAATGGTGTGTAAATGATGACAGAATTTACATTTTGGATAAACTATCCCTTTGATAGTCATGGAAAAGCTGTAAATGTAATGTCATGGACTATAAATTAGTCAAATCAGTTTTATAATTCCACAAATATTTACAAAAATAACAGAAAGTAATATTTAATTATATATGTAATTTTAAAGAAGAAAGACTGAAATAGTATTTTCTTGTAAAATGTTGTCCAGTAATCTTTGTTTTATCTGCGTGAATAATTTTACAGAGTATAAGAGTGTAACAATCAAAAGTGATAATATAGTTTCGTTGGACACTAGTCCATATAATTGAGTACATTTATTATATTTATACTTTATTACATTTAATTATATATTAAATGGTGTTATAAATCCGTATCCAGTATTCTGTAGAGGCCATAGAAAAAGGTTCAAATGTGCAGAAACTGTGAGAACTGCAGGACATAAAATTAGCTTTGTATCACTTTTAATATGCCAGTAATTTCACATTTTTAATGAAATTGTAAATATTAAATATCACAAAATATTATAAAGTATATATAATAAATACCTCACGCTATGTAATGTATATGCTGCCTCTCACAAATGACTATGGCATGACATTGAAAATGCTTGTGTGTTGGCACTGTACTTTTCTGGTTGTTGTAATGGCAAAGGGATTAATCTGCCTTCCTTGTAAAATGTCGGCAGATTCCGCTCAGCAATGTTCGTTTTGAAAATGTTGTGCTGTAATTCACTTCTGACCACAAAGACAGTCATAGCAAATGCATGATCCTGTTTTATATCTGCTTTAAGGTTTGTTTTTTTACCATGGAAATAATTAAGATGCATTGATTGCATGTACTCTAACTCTTGGACTAAAAAAAGATTTGAACAAGCAACTGCACATTCATTTAGGAAATGCATCATGTGCAGCTTGACTTCAGTAATGTGAAGTCAAGCTGTAATGCCTGGTCTTTGATCACATACTCACGTGTACAAATTCACTCTCGCCTTTGGCCATGAACCACCAGTCCACTGTGGCAAAGGCTGGTACTTCCCCTCTCATCTTGCAAGAGATACAGGCCAATTTGAAGCCTTTCCCCATCACTGCCTCCGTGTCGGAATCCACTTCCACACACACCCCATGGCAGAGCCAAGCTACAGGAAGAAGAAAACATTCAGTGACAGAAACACACAACTGCTTGAAATTATAAAGCACTCTAATAATGATGCCCACTTTTAGAACTGACAGGCATTACTGCATCAAAATCTACTTTATTTATTTTTTTGCATGCGTTCACATTTTTTGGAATTATGCATACTGGATTTTTAGTTCAAGGCGTTTTCAAAGAGTGTTTTCATGCAATTTTATTTCCACTCATGAAAACTGATTGTGCATTAAAATAGTCAGAATTATCTGTGATCGCAGAGCACAGTATTTGCTTTTTTTTTTTTTTTTTTTTTTTTTTTGAGGGGAAATAAAATGTTAGCGGTGAGCTGTGATCCTTTTTTCAAGTTATTAATCTATTTTCATATATAGGTGCAACAAGTCTCTATATGTGCCAGGAAGTCACAAAAATTCCTGTCTACACTTATGTCAATGTCTGCAGTGGCAGGGTCATTATATAACACTTTTTACAGAGATTACATTATGCAATTTATTCCAGAGAAGAATTCACAATGGCCGCTAAATCCCAGTATTGAATTATACATTGAAGAGTTGAATAAGGCGCTTTTAACTGCATGCATTTTTGTACGGAAATGTGCAAATGCTTTTACTCAAAGCAACTTGTATTGCATTCAAGAAAACATTTAATCAGTCCAAACATTTCCTGGGAATTGAACCTATGACCTTGGTAATGTTTGCTCTACTGTGATGCAATGAGACATACAAAGATAGAGAAGAAAAACCCTTTTGAGAGCTTATTCAGGCTTGAAAACAAGCAGCAGAGGAAAACGTTTCCATGCCACCCAGCATTCTCAGTATAGCAGTGGCATCTACCGTCTGGCCTCATGGGAAATGGCAAAGATCTGTGACAAACACTGAGCTCCAGGGTGGAGACATTTCATAGAAACAAGGGCTCTTTGACACATCACCAAATATATGATATCAAGTTGGCCAGTATTTTTGTCACTTTGGTCTAACAGTCATCTTCTTGTATCCACAGGTTCTCAGCTCCATCCACTCCAGTCTTTAATCTAATCTCTTCAATAAATCCACAATGAGTAATTCTGTTGGAGCCTCACTGGTGAAGGATAAAATGGCAAATGGCAGTGATATTTCTACAGGCGACCAGATCTAAAGACAAAGCCTGTTCTTTTTGAGCTCTAACAAACTTCCACACACGCACATTCAGACACACCTTCTCTCACATGCACTTCAATTTTCCACAGTGCCAGACCCATGCGTGCACAAAACCTGCGTCTCTGCTTTCTGAGCCAGCATGACAGTGTTGAATGACAGTCAGAATACAAAGACTCGCTCCTCATTGGTTTGCCTGTCTCTAGGCCTCTGTTTTTAACCTCTGTTAAATGATAAATAGCTATCTTCTTTCTACCCCCAGCCTTTCTAAACTGTTCATATAGGTCTGTCTGCTAATCCCTAATATATATATAATTGATTATATACTAGATGTGGGTATAGGTATATATATATATATATATATATATATATATATATATATATATATATATATATATATATATATATATATATATATAAATGTAAATAGAAATCTGAAATTATAAATATGTTTGTAAAAAATATAAAAATATAATGTGTGTGTATATGTACACATTTTAAATTAGTTTATAATTTTAGTATATATATTTGTTTATATCTATCTATCTCTGTGTGCGTGTGCGTTTATTATAGTGTATGTTCTATCTATCTATCTATCTATCTATCTATCTATCTATCTATCTAAACAAAACACTTTAAAAATCAAAACACATTACAGCAGCAGATACAATTTATCTTTAGAGTTGATTTCTGCTTTACAGGTACCTGCAGCTTTGTCATGGCCTGATTGACACAGACAGAGATAAAGGCTGTGAGGCTTGAAATGTGTCTCAAATGTTCCACGGTGCACTTAAGACACTCACCGTGTGTTAAACACAACAGCACAGGGACCCACAGAAGCCGCAGTGCAGACATCTTCATAGATGATAGGTGTTGCTTTCGGAGTTGTATCTCTTGTCTTTCACACACATAAACACGCATACAAAACATAGGCTCAAATTCAAGAACAGGAGGTCTTGGCCAGTAGTCCACAGCAAGACAGGTGCTCTGCAAAGAAAGTATGTTTTTATGGATCTGTGAACAGATAGATGAGCTTGACAGTACAGAAAACACGGAGATGATGCTGGGCTTCACTTTTAGTTGAGACTCTGATGATGTTTCCTCCTGTCCTTCTAGTCTGGAGGGAGATGAGTGTTGTGATGAGGATCGAGGGAGTATCAGAGATGTGAAGCCCTCTGTGCAAGTGATCGGTTTAAGAAGTCCAGGCACAGAGTATTCAGTTACTCCACCAAAGAAAAAAGAGCTGAGATGCCAGACTCAAGTTTCAGTCGGTAACTATTCTTCTTGACCTATTTGTATACTAGCAAGTACTTTCTTAATAATGAATATGAATACACGTTTTGTTAGTAAAATACTTTGATTAGGATCTAATCTGATTTATAAAATATATATAATGATATATTCACTAAAGGTGTTTGTTTTTGTTTTGTTTTTTGACAGTGGAAGAGGTTTGGTTTGTGATTAGTTTAGAATGAGAACTTCATGCAGGTATTGGGAAGACAAGTTACATTAAGGATTTTGTGCATTTGTTACAGCGCCACTTCCGGTGGCATCCCCAAAATGATGATGCAAACTTCCCACACTTTTTTATTATTGTTACTATTATTATTATTATACATTTTTATGTAGCAGCTGCCTTTGACTCCTGTAAAGAACTATGGCAGCTGCTACATAAAAATTTATAATAATAATAATAACAATAGTTCCAGAGTTCCAATAATAGCGAGACCTCCAATAATAGTCGTTTCTGGCCAAGGGCGTAGATTTGGTTTGAACATTGGGGGGGGGGTTGAACGTTGTATGCTGCCCGTTATTTTTTTCAAAAAAAAATTTTTTATGTGTATTGTTATTGGATAATTTATTTCTTCCTATCTATCTATCTATCTATCTATCTGGCAACATGCTTTAACTGATTATAAATTCAACATATACAAATATGAAAGAGACAATTTTTACATTCCACCTTAATGCATTTTAATTTTTTTCTAAAGGGAAACACATCTTTAAAACATTAAAGGCATTAATGTATAGCCTAACTTTACAAAGCTGCTGTTTTTCTATACTGTTTCCTATTTTATTTTATTTTATTGATTGAATGGCATCTTCTTCACCTGATCACCTGATCACATGCTCCTCCTCTCCCTCTGCTGACTTTTCTACCCTGCAGCTATATTTACCTCGAATCTGTTATAAAAACATGTTAAGAGATTATACACCTCATAACGTTATGAAATTTGTGTATAATCATCATTCATAAAATTCTAACATAGTAGAGATTATCAAAAGAAAGAAATTAAGTATTGAAACCGCCAGTAGGCGGCAGTGTTTCACTGTTTTAATGAGTTAGCCACTTAAATCGTTAATTCATCCAATTCGTTCAAAAGTCAGATTCATTTAGTAAGAAAACAAACACCGATGTGAATACTTTTGTCGTTGATAATTACAGACACTATTGAAAAATATACTAGCAAAACAGACAGCTGCTTTGGTAACTTGTTATACTGATAGTTATAGCTAAATACATTGCAATAGATTAGCTAGCTAAAATATATGTGGTGTGTACTAACTATTACACAATATTATCATACCTCATTCTCAGTACATGCTTTATTTTTTTGCATCCCTCTCTGACCAGCAGTTAAATATAGTCCGCTGTGCAGCGCTTCTCTTCATTTTTGACGTGCTCTGACTTGCTCTCCCATTCAAACACCACTCGCTTGTTTTGGTGAAAGTGCGACTCATTGGTTGGGCGTTACCAATCGGTTCAATGGAGGGGGAGTATTTTTTGTCGGATTTATTATGACATACTCATATTTGATTAGGAACAAAATTATTTTTACAAAATAAATGAATTCTATTTTTTCATATTATATTTTTCATTTGATCTACTGTGATTTTCATGTTGAAATATTGGGGGGGTTGTAACTGATGGATTTGAATATTGGGGGGGGTTACCTCCCCCCCATCCCCCCCATAAACTACGCCCCTGTTTCTGGCAAGTTGCAACGGTATTTCTTGCCGTTTGATCGGTAAAAACTACAGTGTATTCTATATCCTTGTAACCTTACTGTTGTCACATTTCCCTGGTTAAATAAACATTAAATAAAAAGGTCAAAAACATTATTTTGTATTTTTCACTATGTAATAATGTTTATCAAAATGAATAAATCTTATCTTAGTTTTTACGTATTTTTACACTATTAACTAACTATTAACTTTTGCCTGTATTAATTAGCCTACTGTTCTGGTATAGGGTAAGATGTAGAATATGTTCATGCATAATAAGGTATTAGTATGTGCTTTATGAGTAGCCTACTAATAAACAGTACTATAGTAATATGCAAGCAATTATAGTTAAAAACTAAAGTGTTCAATTAAATAAATATCTGTGTGCGCACGCCTGTGTTCGTATCTACAGTATATACTGTACAAGAATAATGTTAGGGTTTTATAACGTCCCTTTTTAAAACTATATTACTATGCTTAATAAAACAGACACATTAACCAATATTCCAGGCTGTGAAGTCCGATTCTAGAAATTATTATTTAAAGCAACACTTGTATTTTTTCTGTGTTCAAAATTAGCAAAAAAGAAAAAAAAATTATAATGAGCGAGTGCATCATAAATTAATATACCAAACTGCCTTTGTCTTATCCCAAATAACTATGGTACATTTATAATAAGTGATTATTTTTGGACTATATTGTAGCCTGTTCGGGTCGTCACCGCTGCGGAGTACTAACTCATACCTGCGTGAATCGCAATAGACAAACTTGGTGAAGTAGCTCTGGTTAGAATGTTCTTCCGCGGGATGCGTGCAGATCTATTTATTTACCGCTAGAGCACCAAAATTTAAACCGGATTTGTGAATTAGACCCGATTCATTAAGTTTTGACATGACAACGAATGACTCATTCACGAATTGAACAGCACAAAAATAAATCAAAGACCATGAATGCAGAGAGATAAGCAAGAAGGAAGAGAACAGTTTTAGTGACTGAAATTTCACCTGTTTTTTAAAAAAAGCTGTCGTATGACACTTTTATTGTGTCATTTTGGTGATTGACAGTCTCAGTCCTCGTTAACTTTGTTTAAAAGAGTGGTTAGGAGATTCTTCAAAAATGCACATATTGTTTCAAGGTTGAAGTATAGATTTTGAACGACATGAGGGTGAGTAAATAAATCATTTTGGGCTGAACTAGTCCTTTGAAGTTAATTGTAATATTATTTCTCACCTCTAGGGGGAATTACATATTCATTTATGAGATGAGCCAAAATTATAGATGAATTACACTGTAAAAGAGCATTAAAATGTCTTGTCTTTAATTTCTTAATTTCTACACTGCAGATATAGAGTAAAAAACATTTAGTTTATGTGAACTGTTCTTCCTGTTTAATACTTTACGTCTGCGTTACATTTTTGTTTGTTACGAATCTGCAAAACGCCACGGAAGTGATTTTGTGCCGTTTTAATTTTATTTTACTTTACGAGGTTAACATATTATTAACTGTTAACATGACAAAAAATAATTGTTGTGAACTAAAATATATGAGCATTGCATGATTTAAAAAAATGCTTATAGATCTGTAGCAGCAAATATAAAGAACTCAACGGATCGACATTCTATTCTGACGATGACATCACAATAGCATTACACTTTACAAGGAATCCTGGTGAAAAGAGCTTCACTTGGTATCCGACTGTTGTGATTCCTGCTTACTTATTACTCGTTCAAGCCAGTTTTGTTGTTGTTGATATAATCTTCACTCCAACATTTCAACATGTACAGAGTGAGAAATACTCTCAAGAGCCAAGCCCTGCCATGCCTAGTAGGCAAACAGATTTTTAGCAGCTCTTCTGCACCTCCTTTTTTGCCTGAGACTGGACAAAAGAAGACATGGACAGGTGAAAGTCTTCCAGGACGTCGCGGGCCAAGACCTACCTATTTAATGGATGTGGCAGAGCGCAATGTCACAGAATCTTCACGTATGTCTAATCTGAAATGTAATGATCACTTTTCCTTATCCTCGTTTCCCAGTTTTGTGAGGGTGGACAAACATGCGTTTCTACATATACGCCATGTTGCTGTGTCCACAAACAAGCCTGTTCTTGAACCAACCCACTGTCCTGTCAAACCTCTTTCTGGACAGAGCAAGTCCAATGGACATTTCTTCTTTTCAAAAGCTGAAGAGAAGACATCGGTTTCAGGAAAAAGACCTCCAGGGGTCCTCCGAGGGTCCAGACCTGCTAACCATTTAATGGTCATGGCAACGAGAAACATCTGTGAACCATTATGTGAGTCTGATTTGAAAACTAGCGCTCCCCTCTCCTTACCCCTGCTGCCCAGTTTTCCAAGTCGACCAGTGAGGGTGGACAAACGTACGTCTCTGTTTGGACATCGTGTTGATGTGTCCACGAAAATACCTGTTCTGGAACCAAGCCGTGTTCCTGTGAAGGCTCTTGCTGACCCGCAGAAAAGATTCAGTGTTGTCGAGGCAAGAAATCTCACGTCTTTTCAGGGTATGCTTTGAAGATGAGGAGATTAAGAAGAGGGCTCAGCCACCAAAAGTATTACTCTCTTTGGTCAGAAGGTTTGACAAGATACTAGACATCATGCTTGAACCCTTTTTACAACTGAGACGCTGCCTTTGAATTTATAAAGCATCCACACACAAAGACAAGATGATGAAAAAGACAGAAAAAAATATTTTAAAAAATTGTACATCAAAAAAGCTCTTTGTGCATCAAGTGAATGTTCCTTTTTCATTCACTGAAATATTGTTTGTGCATTGAAAATTGCATATTGCCATTACATATTCTATAACCTTGGTAAATCTAAATAATATTCTGTATCAAAAGGCAAGAGATTGAATATGACACATGAGTTATACAGTATACAAGTTATGTTTACACTTATTTATAAAGAGGATATTAGTGAGGAATTTAACTTAACGTCTTTTTTTGTTGTTGTTGTGCCATGTCTGTATTCCCAAGTTACAACTGTGACATGAAAAGATGCTATTTTTATACAAATAAACAGTTAAATAAAACCATTACTACATCTGTGTTCTGATGTTGTTTGTATAAAATATTACAAGTTCTTATTGAATCTGATGTCAGTTACAGTAGGTGATTTATCAATAAATGCAATAAAACAATCAAAAACATCCGTTCCTTAAATTAATATACTTTCATTGCCTTTTCAACCAGAAGAAAATATGTATTTAGGTCAAAACATAGGCTATATATTGACCCAATAAACATAGGCAACATTTATTTGTTAATATATATTTGTTATATATATAACTGTGTAAAATTAAGTAGATGAAACAGTGGACTTTAGGACCCGGTGATATTCTGCGTCATGACGTCATCAGCTACAAGCAAACATGGAGGACGGCGGAGTTCTGGTTGAGAGACCTCAGGTGAGGTGTTAAGTTGTGATTTTAAATGTTTTACAAACAGAGGGGTGGCGTACACATCGTTATTGTCTTTAAAATGTTCTAGTCTATAAAAGCAAAACATATATAGAGCAAGAACACTAGTCTAAAGCTTACAATAAACAGTGAAAAGATGCCGGTTCATTCATCTTGCTGCAAATGCTCGGTCATGCCATTCTCTGACAGCGGTTAACGTTAGCATGTGTTTAACGAAAATAACAGACGAGTAGCGATCACTGCGAATATGTAGAGTTTAAAACTTCATTATTAATCATATTAGAATTGTATATGACCTTTTGGAGCAAATTTCTAAACATATTCACAACATTAATCAGTTATGCTATCGCTTAGCCATGTAGCACTCAGTTTATCATCTGTCTTTTGTTTAAATAACATTTTTCTTTAGGTTTTTTTGTCTTTTTTTTCTTTCTTTTTTTTACAGAAGTTAAGTAGCTTTATAGAACTGTAGTTCAAATCTGAATGTGTAAATATATATTTGTAATTATAATTAATGTAGATTGTGTATTTTAATAATATTAGTTTTATTATGACGTTCTTGGCATGGCTAGAGTTAATGTGCGTTCAATAAATACGGTCTTGCATCTACATATTTGTGATCTTTTTTTCTTTTCAGGAGGATATTCCGACCCTGCTAAATTTAAGGCCTCAGACCGGCTTGTCTTTCTTGGCACCTGAAGATCTGGCGGATCTTTACAGCAGATATAAGGTTTGTATGTTTGTTTTTTTGTATTTTTATTTAATTTTTAATGTGTGTGATTGGCATCTTGCCAGTTTATCACAGTATTGAGCACTGAATATTGACTCTACCACACTTGTTGACACGTAATCACTTCCACACTGCAGAAGTTGCAGCAGGAGCTGGAGTTTCTGGAGGTGCAGGAGGAGTACATTAAAGATGAACAGAAGAATCTGAAAAAGGAGTTTCTTCATGCCCAAGAGGAGGTGAAGAGGATACAGAGCATCCCTCTGGTTATTGGGCAGTTCCTGGAAGCAGTCGACCAGAATACTGCTATTGTGGGCTCAACCACAGGTAAGAGGTCTGATCAGTAGGGTTTCAGCGGGTCTTAATTCACCTTTTCTTAAATTAAGCTCTAGACAGACCGTAAATCTGAGCAGAAATTCCCACATTCATGAAGCCATGCCATTAAATGTTGCATATAATGGCATGGCTTCATTAAATGACTTGGGGGAGTCATGACCTAACGGTTAGAGATTCAGACTCGTAATCCAAAGGTTGCGAGTTCGAGTCTTGGGCAGACAGGAATTGTAGGTGGGGGGAGTGAAGTGAACGTTGAAGATTGAACAAAATTATGTCTTTGCTTAAAACGAGAGGTCAGTGAGGTGTAAAAACTTGTTTTCCCTTTGAATTAAGTTGATTTTTCTGACACCATTGGATTGGATTTTTTCTTGTTTTAATCATAAACTGATTTATGTTTACAGAATTATCAATCTATTCATATTTTCAAAACCGTTAAATATAACGTGTAATATAGTTTCAAATGTATACTCTATGCACGCACTGTTAAGTTTCTTTGCATAAAATCATGCTCGAAGCTTAAATGTGCATTTGAAATTTAAAAATGTTTATTAGTTAAAACTACAATGTCAATAATACTGTGTGCTTTTGATTCCTTCAGGCTCCAATTACTATGTTCGGATTTTGAGCACAATTGACAGAGAGCTGCTGAAGCCTAATGCTTCTGTTGCTCTGCACAAGCACAGCAATGCTTTGGTGGACGTTCTGCCTCCCGAAGCTGACAGCAGCATCATGATGCTCACTTCAGGTATTCTTTGTTTATCCTGCATTAGGGATTTAGATTGCACCTTATTTCTGAAAAAAACTCTTGCACCAGCTTTATTGCTGTCACTTTTAATGTGTTTCCTCTATATTTGACCCCAGATCAGAAGCCAGATGTGATGTACGCAGACATCGGAGGAATGGACATCCAGAAACAAGAAGTGAGGGAGGCTGTGGAGCTGCCCCTCACACATTTTGAGCTCTATAAACAGGTGAGTGTGTGCATGCAAATGCCTGTGGTGTGTAGCAGTCTTGGTTGTCCACTCACATTCTGTTTCTGTTCTCAGATTGGTATTGACCCACCCAGAGGAGTGCTCATGTATGGCCCGCCTGGCTGTGGAAAGACTATGCTGGCAAAAGCTGTGGCTCATCATACCACAGGTATGGCTCATAGAGGCCTTTCAGCCATCATGCCCAAATTTGATTTACCGTATTATTGAGCTTTAAAGCTAATTTCTGAACACAGACAGAAATAAATGACTAGATCATAAGCATGTGGTTATATTACAACTTTTCTAATTGTAATTTAACGTTCTACAGCGGCCTTTATTCGTGTGGTGGGATCTGAGTTTGTGCAGAAGTATCTCGGAGAGGGTCCACGCATGGTGCGAGATGTCTTTCGACTGGCTAAAGAGAATGCCCCGGCCATTATCTTTATTGATGAGATTGATGCGATTGCTACCAAGCGTTTTGATGCACAGACTGGAGGTATGCATCCCTGTGTGTGTGTGTGTGTGTGTGTGTGTGTGTTGGATAGCTGAGGGATCTTTTAACACTAAAGACTGGACTGAAAATTTGGCTTTTCAATTTAAGGAATAAATTACATTTTTAAATGAAAAATTATTTTAAGCTGTAATTATATTTCACAATATCACTGTTTGATCAAATAATGCTGCCTTGTTGAGTATGAGACTTCTTACAAAAACATTAAATTACTGACTCCAAACCGTTGAAAGGTGTTTACAAATTGCACAAAAAAAAAAAAATTTCATCATTCAGTCATCGTGCTTCATTTCATGAAGTTCTGAAGGAGACCATTTTTGTTTTAATGAGTTTTGTTTGCTCATTTTTCTGTTTTCTGTTTGTAGCTGATAGAGAAGTGCAAAGAATCCTGCTTGAGCTGCTCAATCAAATGGATGGATTTGACCAGAATGTGAACGTTAAGGTTAGAACATTTTTTTTTTTTGGAAAAAAGACATGGAAAATAACATAAAAATAATTAGGGAAAATAACCCCCCCCCCCATCCAAAACTTCAATTACACCGGTAAAGAAGTTATTATACAAAGGCTAAGACAGACATAACCACATAATTTCCAAATACAAACGCGTAACACACATTCACATATCAGTCAGCAGAGTGAGAGGTATTTAACATTGTCTGTGCAAATATTTTCTTTTTTCATCTTTTCTTATGGAGAGGGAATTGTATTGAACCCTATGTTTAAGAAGTTTATGATGTAGTGTCTTAATAAGCCTTTTCCTCGGCAAGCTTGATTTATATTTCTATTAAATTTAACGCCAACTTAAGTTCATTCGTTTTTTGAGCATATAAAAACAAATTATCTGACCTTGGATATTTGACTCAAATGCTTCCCACCTTACAGTGGCTAACATTTCATTTTTATTCTCTTTCAAAAAATCTGTATTCCAGTGAATTTTATAAAATCCGGATCATGTAACCATTTCGAGTGCAGGTGCCAGTGTCAAGTTTCCTTCATATCACTTAATGACTGAAAATTTGTAAAAATAAACAAGATGCTTCTCTTAGTACTGGCATTTTGAACTCACCAGCACTTTAACTTCTTAACACAAAAACTGAGGATTCAGCACTGTTGCTGCCATGTTTGATCCCCTTGGTTATTATTTATTTTTCTTTTTTTTTATGACTTTGTTGCACTTCTACTTCTGTTCTGCTTTAAAACCATTTCATTCATTGTTAATGAGCTGTTTCTTTTTTCAACGACAGGTTATCATGGCCACCAACAGGGCTGACACACTGGATCCAGCTTTGCTGCGCCCAGGTAGACTGGACCGTAAGATTGAGTTTCCTCTTCCTGACCGGCGACAGAAACGCCTGGTGTTCTCCACCATCACCAGCAAGATGAACCTCTCGGAGGAGGTTGACCTGGAGGATTGTATCCTGACCCGACATGAATTTTCTCATTATGATTACAATAATTCATTTGGAAGTCACTTGCGAGGAGGAAAGTGCAAGGCATTAATCACTGAGGAATTAACAGTATTAACACCCAGAAAAAAAAATCGAGTATATCATGAACAATTTTGTCTGTTCAGCACCAATGCATTAAATGAATAAAAAGTAACAGTCAAGACTTATATGATTTTGGTGTCAAATCTTGAAAAAAAAAAAAGAATTTCAAATCAGCCTTTTTAGAATATTCAGATTTAACATTACAAGAATAATTTATTTGTAAAAGTATTTCATACACAGTATGAAGTAAATGCAGCTTTGTTGAACATAAGATACTTTCAAAAGCATATTTTTAATGTACAGACTCTTGATTTAGAAGACCGTTGTACCAGACTTTCAAAACCAAATAAACTTTACACAATTGTCCTTAACTCAAATGCAGATGTTGCCAGGCCTGACAAGATCTCTGGTGCAGATATCAACTCCATTTGCCAGGAGGTGAGTTAGAACAGACAGCATGTATTTATTTGTGATCCAAATTTCTGCAAACATATGTTTTTCTGTTATGATTAATCCTGTTACTTTTTTTGTCTACAGGCTGGTATGCTGGCTGTGCGTGAAAACCGTTACATTGTACTGGCTAAGGACTTTGAGAAGGCTTACAAGACTGTTATCAAGAAAGATGAGCAGGAACACGAGTTCTACAAATAGAATACACCTCGACTAGATATCGGCATTAGCTTTTACCCTGTTTGTTTCAGTCTTTATTTGTACGTACAGTGTAATATTGAGGACATAAATCTTCAGGGTTTACGCTGCTTGTACTGGGACTTTGAGCTCACAGGATTGTTTCAGATTCACATTAAATCAAAAATGGATGCAAAAACAAACATGTACATCAGGTGAGCTTTTTATGTATTCTGTTTATTGACTTCTCAAAGAACCATTAAAATGTTTTCCATAATGACTATGTAAAGATGTTTTTGATAACAACCCTAATGTATGCTGGGAGATTATAGTTTCTGTGTGTTTCTGCAAAGAAATGAACAGGATGCTGTGATTTAACAACTAAACAGATTTCAGCCTGCAGGTACTGGTGCTTATTTTTTAAAAGGTAATTGTTGATAAGAGTGAGACAGATGTAAAATACGTACATCTGTTGAGGCTTTTTGACCTTTTAATGACCCAGAGTATTCAAAAGTTTTTTTTATTTCTGAAATTTGGTCTGTTCAATTCACTCTGTAGGAGCAAATAAAACCTTTCCATACAGTTTAGAATACATAATTGTTTGGGATACAACATTCTGTCTGAAGTGAAAATTATTATAACTTTTCAGCACTCATTTACATAAAAAAACTATAATAAAAAGTTCAAAATTCCATATAAAAAGTTCTGGAATTGTAGATTGATGAACAGTTAGTCAAATCATAAAGTTCAATAAAAATAAAAAAAACACTTGATATAAAACTTTTTTTGTTTTGTTTTGTTTATTTGTTTTGTTTTCGCTTTGTGTCCTAATTTGTTTTGTGAAATTATAGCTGCCTACATTTCCACAACCTGGATTTAAAGAGCTATAGGTTTTTTTCGAAAGGAAAATGTTAAAGATAACAAAGGATTTAGAAGGATCAATGAATTGCACATAATGCTATTTTGTAAATATTAAGCAATCATGTAATCATTCTAAAACAATACAATAATTGTACATATTAAAAAAAATGTAATAGAGTTACTACCCAGCCAAACCAAACCAAACCTCTTTGATGAAGACTTTAACTTTCATTTGTTTTGGTTCACAAGCATTTCAGTCTCCATTTGTATTACTGACTTTCACCACAAGATGGAGTTTGGTGATAAATCAAATGTGCCGAGACCCTCCGAGTGTTGTGCATTGCATGTCATTTATCAGTGTCCATAGTAGTAGCCGGGTTTCCATCCAAAGATGCGAATTTAACTTATGCTTCAAATTGGAATATCGCACAAAACATTTGCGAACAAGCACCATTTCCATCCAACGAGTCAGAGAACAAAATCGTCTATAGCTACCTTGTGTCTCAGCATACATGTAAACTAATTGACCCTCCATTTTCTTGTAAATTCAGGATTTAGATGGGCATTTAGGTGTATTTTAGTAAATACAATTTAAAAATAATTATCTCAATCAGTTATTTAGAGTTAATGTCCTTTAGGCTCTGTCCTGAGCAGCTTTATTTATTGTATGCTGTCATTTTCTGCCTTATGCCTTATTTTGACTGACAGGAATGGTATTGAATGATCTATAAATGATTGTATAGATAAATGATTATCTACAGTTCATCAACTATATGATGATGTTCTGAAGTCCTCTATATTAATTTGCTGATATCATTTTGTCAGACTAATGTTTACTGGTATTTAAAAATGTTTCCACCAATCATCCTGAGGGGACTACAGAAGTTTAAAGATTCTGTTTTGTCTATAAACATAAAAGATTTACAGGACGAACTCAATTTTGAGAAAATGAAGTGGCTTTCATGTTTGACTTGACTGATCTTTAAAATGGGTGGAGTCATGAGGATGAATAATTAATTAGGCTATTATATGATTAATTCTTTTTTTAATCTATATCTATATGTGTCCAATTAAAATATATATATATATATACGTCCAAGTTTAAAATATATTTTTTTCTAATTTAATGTTGCAAATTACAGTGGGTTGAAGTAGGAGTGCTCTTTTCCATTATTTTGCGTGGTTTATGAATGAGTAGTAGATTGTATTTGAAACGGAGATTGTTAGCTAGATCAAAGTTTATGATAGATTTACAAACAATTTTATAGAGGGTGAAACGAAACGTGTTGATGGTTGCAACCCTAACCCCCAACCCCCCCAGTATCTGCTACACAAAAAAAGAGAAGTGCCCTAATGCACTAGAGCAGAGCAGCGTCAGCGCGAGAGCACATCACTTCCTGTGCAAGCTGGGCGCTTTCAACTCCGACAGGACAACCGTCGGAGTCGACGAAGTCTTAAATAAACAGGACTAACGAAATATCTGAGGCAATAGTCTACCAAACTGTCCGAGATTCCTGAGGTAAGTTCTAAAGTCTCATTTTATGATCTTTTTTTCCCCTCATTTGGCCCTTAAGTTTAATTTCCCCACCTTTCGGAGGGTTAGTGAGTGTGTAAGGAGCCCCAGTTGTGCTAGCCTGCTGTAGCTAACCGTAATGTTACAGGCTCAGCATCGTTTCCTTACAAGTTGACCCATGTTTATGGGCAAACTGATTATTTGCTTTTTCGAGGAGCTAGATTGACACACAGAGCATCATCGGTCATAGTGTGTCATCATATCCAGCTGTGACTGTTAAACACAACTATGACGACGCACCACTGACACACAGTTTGTGTTTGTCGTGATGATGCATATACTCATTGCCGTTTAAATTTGTAATTTTTTACTTTTGACGTCACTGCAGGACTTCGTTACAATATTGTTGCCAACATTTATTTTGTTGTTGTTTATGCAAAGTAGTTTTTCGAACTAATTGCCATGTTGTTTATCTTTGTTTTGGATTATAATGCTACCTAGAATAGGGACTCTCTTGATCTGCATGATTACATAAATCTTACAAAGTAAGACTTTACATTTACGTTTGTCAACATTAGTTAACTATGTATGTTAGAACTAACAATGAAAATGATTTTAAAGTATTTACTAATCTTAATATTTTAATGGACCTGTGTTAAAATAAACTACAATAGTTCTAGTTTTATTAACTAATGTTATTATATATTCATAAATACTGTAGCATATGCACTACTTATTGTTAGTTAATGCATTAACTAATGGGACCTTTTTGTAAAATGTTGCCCAGTACATTAAATAAGTTACTTTACCTACTATGAATACATTAGTTGTTTGTTGGGTGTTACTCTTTAGAAAATCAACAAATTAAGGCATTTATTGATTGGCCCGACACAACAAAACGTAAAGAACAGCAAAAATAAAACAATTAAGAAAAATGTATAAATATAAAAATGACATTCATTTGTTCATGTTATGAATATGTGAAATATGTAATGCATAAATATACCTGTACTACATGCTTACATATTTACATCTATTGTTTCAGTTCGTGTGCAGCTTTTGATTTATTGTCTATTTTAACAGAACAATTTATAAATATCAGCGTTTATTGAATTATTACTGTTTTTTTATAGTAAATAACTAATGTTGTTTAGTAAAAATTTTTGCTTCGTATTTTTGAACTGGTTATATTATTATCAATATCCTAATAATACTGTATACCGAGATAAAAGCATTAGCAATTAATCGCAACAGGAAAAATTGATACCGGCATTTCCCTATTGTATAATATCTGTTTGTGTATGTCAAGCATCTGTGTTCTGGGCCATTCTATTTTCTTCTTTTGCCATGCAAATTCATTGTATTTTGGTCAACGGTTTAGGTAAATTTCTTAGTGAATGGATCGAATTTGGCTATTTAAACACTTCTTGAAAGGCGTTATGAAGAAAGAACATTCTTTGAAGCATTTTGAATTTCCTTTGAAGATGATGTAATTTATAGTGTGATAAGGAGGCTTAAGAAACCTTGACTTTTTGTCATCCTTTGTTGGTGATTTATAAAGTGCTTAAGGACCAGAAATATTTTTTTAAACCCTGTGTGATTTGGTCACTTGGAAAATAATTTTTACTAAGTCATCATTCAGGTTAGTTCTTAAATGCATTTAGATAAGGAAGTGTTTCCATCTAGTCCTGATAATAAATTGCTGTGCTTTGTTTTCCTGTGAGAGACTATTTTTTTTTTGTTAGGTGTTGAAGTTTTTAGTCCCCTGGGATCTTATGTCTTGGTTACAGATCCAAGCAGCAGGTTGTCCTGCTCGCTCAATGGGTTTTGCTCTCCCTGTAGCTTTGTGGCATATAGGAACAGTGAAATGCAAAATGGGTCAGTGAAAATGTGGTTTTATGTCCGCAGTCTCATTTTAAACCATCAAGGTCAAAGGAATTATATCCGTTGGGAGTTAATGGATAATTTCTGCTCTGTACGGTGGCACTGTAGTAGAGTCAAATGCAAAATGTTTGCTGGTATTATAACATTCTAACTTTGAGAAATGGTACGGGTTTTAGGGTTTGAAAAACATTTGCGGTTCTTTTCTGAAGAACTTAATATGTTCCTGACTTTGTTTCCTAATATTTGGCATCTGTCAGTTGCGGTTCTTATGTAACAAGGGAATTAACCAACTAGATGCATTTTTCCAACTAGTTAGCCCCAGAAGAGTTTGGCTTTGTGTACTTGCTGTCACCATAGTATGGCAGCTATGCTCTGAATCTGATGCCTGTTCAATCACTGGATTATGAGATCCAGGTTTACTAACTCATCGGAATGTTTTGTATCAAGGCGGTTTCCAACATTTTGTCTTCACAGGCCCAGGGCTTGACAGTGTGAGCATTTCGCTCTCATGATTTGTCAGTAAAAGTAGATGTGTGCAAACTATAAAAAGTATATAGGAGCATTTATGCCAATAAAGTCCCTTATGAAAAAGTTTTATGAAATTTAAATTCAGTTTTAATGGAATTTTAATTTAAGGCTCTAAATATCTTAAATGGTGTAACAAATGTCTTCATTATCATTTAAAGACTGGAATCACTACAGTATATGAGTGCACGTCAGTTGCAAGTTCCCTGTAGAACTTATGGTTTCTAAGCAGTATACAATAAATGAATATCATGCATTTATTTCAAATGATCTACAGTCTACTGTTAATTAATTTAGACAATGTTTACTTAATGGTGTTTATATTGTATTATTTTGTAGATGGTTGTAAGAGTGCATATTTTATCTTGGCAATATAAAACGGGCATTTTAAAATAAGAAGTCCTGGTTTATTTTGAACTTGTTTAAAACATATTTACATTTGTTTGCATTTATTCATTTAGCAGACGTGACTTAGAAATGAGAAATGGCTGACCTGTAAGCAGGCATCAATGTCTTGAACCTGATGTGAGCCACAAACAATAGGCAGTATAATTAAAAGTTGTGCATTATGCATGGTATTTTTTCCCCCTGGCTGTTATTTTTGGTATTTTCTGTCCAGGCTTCTTTGTCACGGGAAAAAGTTTAATAACATAAAATCAAACTGTTTCGTTGCAATATTTTTATGTATAAAAAGCTAGAAGCAGAAATATTTAAGAACCTAGTGTACTTTTATATTCTAATAAATGCCATAATTTTGCTTGTAAATGTTTCTTTGTATCCCTTAAAGAGAAAAATTATTTAAAGAGACACAATATTTGATAAAAATGAGCCCTGAGGCAGTATATGTACATTTAGCAATTTTCATCGTTATTGACATTCAGTGTTTTTGCTTAACATCCCGTCTATTTAGGTTAAGTGTTTTTGGATAAAAAGCAAATAGTGATCATAGTTTGTATTGAATGAACTTTTTTTTATTTTAATTTTTATGCATTGTTGAATTCTGTTTGATTGTTTCATGTGAGACTTTAGAAACAGCTTTAGTAGGCTGAGTAAAAAAGCTGAGGGAAAATATTTCCTGGTACTGTTGCTGCGGGCACAAACTAAATCCTCTAGCATCACAAAGGATTGTCTGCATCGCCATTGACTATTATATGCCCTCCCAGAGAGTATATTTGATTTTTTTTTTTTCGGATTCATTTGAAACCATAGCTTACGCAAACAACTCTGGTGTTGTAAGCAAGATCCCATTTTTTTGTTGCATCAAGTCTGTCTGGATTCAGCACGCTTAGCATTTACTTTCCCTTCAGGTTATGTGCAGAGATGTTATATAAATACTCTGGATCTGACCGAGTGAAGGTTCTGACAACCGAATGCCATTGTCCCTAAAGTGTGACCTCTTTCCCTGTAGTTGCTCTGATGCACTTTGAGCTCAGGTCTGTTTTTACCTGTGAAATTGCGAAACCACTGTAAATCTTGTTTTATGTTACTTTTTTTATTATTATTATTATTATTTTTTACATTTGTATCTAGCATTTGATCAGGAAGTCTTCCTGATTCCATGTAAATTTGGTGTTCCGGTATTTCCGCCTGTGCTTTTTATGAAAATAATGTGGGATATTGCATTAGACATCCTGGATGAAAGCACCAAGATGATAATTTTTATATATATATTACAGAATTTAGGACCAGTGGTGGTGACTTGTTGGTCATTCAGTGTTTCTGTAATAAAAAATAAAAAAGGGGGCGGGGGAACTAACAATAATAATCATAAGAAGATAATTAAAATAATAGTATATGAAATATGAATTCTACTAAGAACGGTATAAAACGCACTAAGGATAAATGAGCTACTGTATTCATCATGAATATTAATCAGGTTGTGCGTGTTTGCTCAAACTGATTCGCTGAAATCCAAACAGGGACAATAATAGGTGAGCACTAGCCAATGAGATTGGTTCCGCTCACTACCAGAAAACCCAAAAGACACAAAAAGAATTCCAAATGATCTCCGTTATTTTGACAGGAAAATACAACAAAGAATATTGTTTACATGTAGCGCATCAATTCTGCATGTATGTAAGACTGTCTCACTTTCTCTGCTCTCACCAAATTGACGGTGAGTGATGCGCTGTTACACTAGACTAGAGTTTACGGTACATCAAACACAGGTGCGCTGCACTCCCATTGAGATGAACTAAAAAAAAAAAGCACAGATCGCTTGATGGAGAGTGAAACTCTGAAGCGCTCAGTCAGTGTGTTCTGCAAGTGAAAATATATATGTGCTAAATGTATACTTAGCCTCGAACTCACACACCGGTAAAATCTGAGAATTTATTAGGCATTAGCTAATATATAATTAGCTAGACATAATTTAGTCGCCCAGAGTGAAGATTTCGTTGCATATGCAAGTGTTTTACTCTCAATGTAGAGGGTTGTTCTGTCCAGAATGGCCATTCACAGTATCCTCTATTACATGGTCTACCTTTTGTAAATGTGTTTGAAAAGTTCTGCCATTTAGGCATTGTGAAGCCACATACTTGCATTGCCTTGCAAGCCTCTGGACAGTACGGTTTTGTACGCTCTGTGGCTTACTGTACAGATGGTGTGTATTTGAGTGATCTTGTAGGCTTTGGAGGGACATGCTTTGCTGTACATGGACAGATGTTGGTGAATTGGCTGATAGATTGACTGTTGACCTTGTGTGACAATGAAGCTAGAGAATGAGGGATTGTTTTCTCTTAAGATTTGATTGACAGCAGGCTGTAGGATCCAGGGAATCCAACCCTCTTCTCAAACTCCTTTATTCTTCTACTCGTCTCATAATATAACACATGGAATCCAGATGCTCTGCAGCTCCAGCCAACTTTGTATTTGTCTTGCTGACTTGGCTAAGAATTCTAACGGTTTGAAGCCTCTCGACTTTTATTCTCTCTTCCTTTCTCTTATAATACTTGCTGTCTTTTAATACTTGTAGATCAGGATATTGCTTCGTAATTCCTGTATATTTAACACATTTAAATGAATAAACAATTAACCATAAGATTGTTGTGATTGTTACATAATCTTTACTGAAATTGTTCTAAAATGTACTGATCAGTACTTGTATGATCTAGAGAGCAGGGTAGCGTTGACCATTACAAAGCATATTAGCGAAAGTATTCATACCCCTTCATTTATCACAACTTTTTATGTTGCAGCCTTATGTTAAACTGCTTGTTATTAATTTTTTTTCTACATCAATCTACACTCCATACACCATAATGACTAAGCAAAAACAGAACTGTCACAACTTTGTAAATTTATTAGAAACAAAAAAACTGAAATAAGTACATTACATAAGTATTCAACTCAGTTCTTAACTGAAGCACCTTTACAGACTTTTTTGGATATGATGCATCAAGATTTGCACATCAGCATTTGGTAATTGTCTGCCATTCTTCTCCTCACCTGTCAAGCTCTGTTATGTTGTACAACCCGAATTCCGGAAAAGTTGGGACGTTTTTTAAATTTAAATAAAATGAAAACTAAAAGATTTTCAAATCACATGAGCCAATATTTTATTCACAATAGAACATAGATAACATAGCAAGTGTTTAAACTGAGAAAGTTTACAATTTTATGCACAAAATGAGCTCATTTCAATTTTGATTTCTGCTACAGGTCTCAAAATAGTTGGGACGGGGCATGTTTACCATGGTGTAGCATCTCCTTTTCTTTTCAAAACAGTTTGAAGACGTCTGGGCATTGAGGCTATGAGTTGCTGGAGTTTTGCTGTTGGAATTTGGTCCCATTATTGCCTTATATAGATTTCCAGCTGCTGAAGAGTTTGTGGTCGTCTTTGACATGTTTTTCATTTAATGATGTGCCAAATGTTCTCTATAGGTGAAAGATCTGGACTGCAGGCAGGCCAGGTTAGCACCCGGACTCTTCTACGATGAAGCCATGCTGTTGTTATAGCTGCAGTATGTGGTTTTGCATTGTCCTGCTGAAATAAACAAGGCCTTCCCTGAAATAGACGTTGTTTGGAGGGAAGCATATGTTGCTCTAAAACCTTTATATACCTTTCAGCATTCACAGAGCCTTCCAAAACATCCAAGCTGCCCATACCGTATGCACTTATGCACCCCCATACCATCAGAGATGCTGGCTTTTGAACTGAACGCTTATAACATGCTGGAAGGTCTCCCTCCTCTTTAGCCCGGAGGACACGGCGTCCCTGATTTCCAACAAGAATGTCAAATTTGGACTCGTCTGACCATAAAACACTATTCCACTTTGAAATAGTCCATTTTAAATGAGCCTTGGCCCACAGGACACGACGGCGCTTCTGGACCATGTTCACATATGGCTTCCTTTTTGCATGATAGAGCTTTAGTTGGCATCTGCTGATGGCACGGCGGATTGTGTTTACCGACAGTGGTTTCTGAAAGTATTCCTGGGCCCATTTAGTAATGTCATTGACACAATCATGCCGATGAGTGATGCAATGTCGTCTGAGAGCCCGAAGACCACGGGCATCCAATAAAGGTCTCCGGCCTTGTCCCTTACGCACAGAGATTTCTCCAGTTTCTCTGAATCTTTTGATGATGTTATGGACTGTAGATGATGAGATTTGCTAAGCCTTTGCAATTTGACGTTGAGGAACATTGTTTTTAAAGTTTTCCACAATTTTTTTACGCAGTCTTTCACAGATTGGAGAGCCTCTGCCCATCTTTACTTCTGAGAGACTCTGCTTCTCTAAGACAAAGCTTTTATAGCTAATCATGTTACAGACCTGATATCAATAAACTTAATTAATCACTAGATGTTCTCCCAGCTGAATCTTTTCAAAACTGCTTGCTTTTTAAGCCATTTGTTGCCCCCGTGCCAACTTTTTTGAGACCTGTAGCAGGCATTAAATTTTAAATGAGCTAATTAAGTGGATAAAAGTGTAAAATTTCTCAGTTTAAACATTTGCTACGTTATCTATGTTCTATTGTGAATAAAATATTGGCTCATGTGATTTGAAATTCCTTTAGTTTTCATTTTATTAAAATTTAAAAAACGTCCCAACTTTTCCGGAATTCGGGTTGTATAAGGACAGATGCATATTTTCAGGTTTCTCCAGAGATATTTGATTGGGTTCAAGCCCAGGCTGTGGCTGGGCCACTCAAGGACATTCACAGAGTTGTCTATAAGCCACTCTTGCTGTGTGCTTAGGGTCATTGTCCTGTTGAATAGTGTCTTAAAATGGCTAATTTCTCGAATGTTACACAAATAATCATCTTGTTTAAAAATCAAAAAATATATTTAAGTGAAGTAGACTTGACCAGCCTCTCTTCTGTCCTTTAGTTAAGGACAGTCTGACACAGTTTTCCACGCTCCATAGAGACATTAGATGCTAGCGCAGATGCAATCTCATTATTCAGTTAAGCCAGACTGTTGGTGCCTCATGTAAGTGTCATGCAGTTTTTCACATCTCTCTCTGCTGCACTGCTGAGCAAAGCCACACAAGTCACCACGGCCTTTGCAGCAGGAAAGATCTCTCTGTATATTTTTGTCAATTTACTTTATATTTACCCATTCATGTTCTATTCTTCTCTGTTTGCCAGCAGGCTATGTAGTTTATACACAAAAAAATAAGGCCTCAGGCACAATACATTGTGCCAGTTGTTGCCCTATGTGTAAAGATGCACGCTTGCTGCCATGTGAGGAAGGAGAGTGAAAGGAAGAAGATAGTAATGTCAGTGCTGTCTCTTTGAATGTAGAGTGCAGGGGGAGGGGGGGGGGTTGACATGTCCACTGGCAAGGCAAGAAAAGGACACAATATTCACATTCCATCTCTGTCCTATCTTAATATTGGTTGCTTCCTCTTGTCTTCATGTGGCTTAGTAAGACTACTTTGTTCCAGTTCGGTGGCCACAGACCTGCTACGCTTGACTTTGCATTAGTGTCCCTTGCCAGAAGGCTTTTTGGCCTCTAAAATAGATTTTTCAATATTTTTTGGGGATGATTAGTAGGGATGTGCACGGATAGTCGAACATTCGAATATTCGTTCTGCTCTAATTATTCGATAAATTAAATAAAAATGATATTCGAATTTCGCAAAAAAAAAAAAAAAAATTCACAATAAAACCTAATTTGGTCACTTTCTGTGATTCTCCACGGCATATTTGAAGGTGTATGCAAGCAAAAAATAATTAATGAATGATTAAGGGGCCATTCACATATCGCGCCTAATAAGGCGTGGAAAAGGCTATGCGCTCCGCTTTCTCCTTCTTTCCAAAGCGCTCGGGCAGAAGCGCTCCTGAGGCGACGCGTTCTCTCCATGAAGACGCGGGAATTTCAGCAAAGGATAAATGGATTTGCAGCACAAAAAAAAATCGCTTTCAGTACTCTGCTACTAAATTTATTTCACAATGGCAATCCATATACAGCTATGATCAGCTGTTCCTTCATCTTGGCTGAGCTTTCAACGTTGTTACAGGAAAGGATGAAGCTGAATGTTTAGTTCTTGTCACATGACCTGCAGTGCGCTTGCGGCATTCTGAAAGTTGAGATGTTTTTAACTCGATGCTGTTCGGACGCGCCTGGGGAAAAACGGGACCGCGTCGCACCGCATGCGCATCGCGACCGCGTCGCTTCCATTATGAGCGCGCATACCGCGCGCCTACATTGGAAATAACAAACTTGAGCATGCAAAAGACGCGATATGTGAACGCCCCCTAAAAGAACTGCGGTCTTCTAGTACTTCAAATATGCCGTGGAGAATCACAGAAAGTGATCCAAGAACATTGTTGCAGCATCTCTCAAGCAACGAATAAACACTGCTAACTTGGAGAATGCAGTGAAAACTCCTCTTCTCGTGTCTGCCCTAGACCCTCGGCACAAACATCTCAGGTTTCTCGATGAAAACATGAGAGAAGTAAGAAAAAAAAAGAACATTTTCCTTGATGCGAGTGGTGCGGATGCAGTCGCCACGATGAAGAAGATGCAATGCCCACTCTTCAGAAAAGGCTGAGCCAGTTCTCCAGCGATGATTACACAGAATCCAGCCGAGACGAGTGGGAACAGTTCTTGCTGGAGCCATGTATTCCACCAGATGAGGATCCCATTCAGTGGTGAAACGAAAACACGAAGCGCTTCACAAAACGTATTCGCTTAGCACACCGTTATTTGTGAGTCCTGCCAACGTCTGTGCCGTCAGAGCGCGTTTTCTCCGCGGTCAGCAGACTAAGGAGCCGACTTTCCCCCAATCATGTTTACATGCCCGTATTTCTTAACAAGAACAGTTGAAACAATAGAAAAAAAGCAAAAAAGATTTGCTGACAGTTTAAAAGTTAAGTGTAAGCTACATTCTGTACAATAGCCTAATTGCTGCAGGCTGCTTTGTTTTTTCTTTGTTCACTTTTTTTTTTTTTTGCTTTTAATCTGTACTTTTGTTTGCACGCATTGTTAAAGGTTTTCAGATACAAAACACGATGTGTAATGTTCAAGCTTATTGTAAGCTTGTTCAAAATGACGAAAACAAATGTTGCTGAAAAATAATGTCTGACTCATTAAACTTAATTTAAATAAACGAATATTCGAATATTCGTTTTTGTGAGCTCAAATATTCGAATGTGATATTTGTGGAAAACGCCCATCCCTAATGATTAGTGCAACAGAGATAATCAGATTTGAGTTGAGTTCAAATATGGAGACTTACATGGATCAAATATAGTGATCATGATAAAGCATCACTTTTACAGCAACATTCTTGTTATTTTTCAGATCAGTGTGTATTAACGTACTGTCATTAACTACAGATACAAATGTTTACTTGTGCTAAACAATAGAATTTGAAACCTGTTTTTCAGAACATCCAATGCCTTGAAATCCTTTTTACTTTAACTTTAGTTGTTTGTAAGTTTCAGACTAAATTGGATATGATGAGAAAAAACATTTTAAAAAAATAAATAATTAATGAGCCTGACCACACAAGCACTGCCATTTTCCCCCCTCATTAGTTTACGGTCTCTGCTATTGTTGTCACGTTTCCAAAATTTCAGTATTCGGTACCTATACCAGTGAAAATCCACGGTTCTCTGTACCAATTTTGGTACCAAAGCAAAACACAAAAATATGCTAATAAAAAAAAAACCACACACTTTTTATCAATAAAAATAAAATCAATGCCATTCTTTACCTCATGACGAGCTCGACGCACCGCAACAGAAACAAGAATGAGATGCATTCTAACATAACTGTGGCATTAAACTCAGTGAGGGCTCGTTTAAAATAGTGCACGTATATAGGCCGTTCAGATTACTTGTTAAAGTGCAATGAAACACCTTATATCTGCAAACGATGTACGTCTGTTTGTGGATGGTGACTTAGTAATGGCCAAAACTCTGTATTTTGCATGCATCACATTATAGTGCGGTGTGCATGAAAATAATAACAAGGCGGCAGAGCAAACTTATCATCCATAGTGGTTCTCACGTAGTCCTTCTACGTCAACGTCATCACCACATAGTGAGTGTTATAAGTGATAAGTCTAATAGAAGATCTACGTGAGAACCACTATGGATGATAAGTTCGCTCTGCCGCCTTGTTAATATTTTGTCTTTACTTTATTTGTAACGCCAAGAAAGAGTTAATCTGTCATGTATGAGAAGAGCGTGTTGTCGTGTAGCAGCCATTAAATGTGTGGGACACCAACTCCTCGTTTTCTATCTCTTTCATTTCATGGATTTAACGAGTTATCAGAGTCAAGGCGGACAGTTTCAGTCCGATATTTCAGTTTCAGACGATACTATCGGCACAACCCTACCTGGTACCGTGACATTTTCATTTTTCCGGGCACTGGGTCTTTTGACAACACTAGTCAAAGTCACCTTATTTTTACTGTAAGAGTGGACTTTAAGTAAATTTAATGAACCGGAAGTCTTGGACATACACAGAAAATGTCTTACTTCCACGTTGAAAAATAAGGTATATAATAATAATATAAATAATGGGGTGGTGTTAGCGCAGTGGATAAGACGCATGCCTGTGGTGTGGGAGACCCGGGTTCGAATCCACTGTGAACCGCCAGTGTGTCCCTGAGCAAGACACTTAACCCCTAGTTGCTCCAGAGGCGTGCGACCTCTGACATATATAGCAATTGTAAGTCGCTTTGGATAAAAGCGTCAGCTAAATGAATAAATGTAAATGTAAATGTAAGGTGGATAGTTGAAGCCAAACAAAAAACAGCAGTTTGAATTATTATAATGAATCCTTCACTAAATGTTTCAGCAGTTACTCTCAACATAGTCAACATAATAAATCTCATTACTTAAGTTTAGTTTTGTACATTCCTATGTCATGAGATCATATCAGTGTCATTCCTGACTCTTTTGTCAATGTGTAGTTACAGACACGAAGGTTAGTTTCAGGTTCTGTTGACCTAGATTGGATGTAGGCCTATTTCTTAAGCCCATTTCACACTGCGATTCCGGAAAATACATGGGTAAAGTGTCCCGGCAGTTGTTCCTGGGTTGCTAGATTTTGCCCCTTTCACACTCCCAGTGATTTCCCGGAATATGTGCGTATGTTCACACACAACCCGTAAAGAGAAAACACCTGGTAAAAGAGTCGCAAGATAACGTCATCACTACGACATGGCATTTGTTCTGGCTTTTGTTCACACTCGTTCCGAGACTGAACCCGGCAATGTTACTATGTAACATTACGGAATCAATCCCGGGACATTTTTGTGTTCACACAGAAGGCAATTTGGCAATGTTCCGGCAATTTTCCGGGTCCAACGTGCAGTTTGAAAGGGGCTTTAGAGACACACCAAGATGTAACTTCTCTTTTAAAAAGAACAAATTTGAAAAACTCTTGGATAGTTTGTTGTGCTGACGGTCAAAAATATTTGACCATGCTGATCCATTTTTAGAAGTGATTGTCTGTGGTAATCAAAATTTTGCACATGTAGTGCATAGATATTAAGTAGAAAGTAAAGGAAAAAATTACTTTTAATATCCATCCTAATGGGTTCAGACAGAATGTGCATGTTAGTCAGCACAAAGCCAAGCCTCATGCTCTCTGACGTCATTTAAGAACAGTGGAAAGATGTAATTTACAGCATCTCCTCCAGCCTTTCCCTTGACTCCTCTCTCTTTGGCCTCCTCTCTGTGATTTGTGAGAAGGATCGCCTGAAGATGAGATTAATAAGAGATGATGCTTCTCCTCACACATCGCCTCATCTTCTGTTCATGCCAATCCATCAATCCCTGCGCTATTCCCAGATTAGGATTATTGGCCTGTGAGTGGTAGTTTTAATGAGCTGTAATTGATTTGTAAGCACAGATACATCAGACTGTCAGGCAGATTAAATTAAGCTTGTTTGAAGCCCCAGGTCTCTTTTTCTAGCGAGTGATCCTCGTGGTGGTGGGACAGAATTCCCAGCTGGGCGATGTGGCTTTTAGGACCGATCTTACAGAGTTCCCTTCCCGCTGAGAGTGTTTGCCTTCTTCCACTTGGACAAGGCCTGTGTCTGGGAAGTCAGCCATGTTGGAACCAAGTGCAGGCTTTATTCATCTAAACACATTTTGGAGGAATGGAGGGGGGAGTGACACAAGCTGGTAGAGTTTGCCACTGGCAAATGAAAGTTTTTTATTTATTTTATAATAATAATAATCATAATAATAATAACTTTATTTATTTAAAATTATCAATGTTGAAAACCATTATGCTGCTTGATATTTTTGTGGAAACTGTGAAACATACTTTTCTGTGTATTTGTGTGTGTATATATATATATATTAGGGCTGTAGCTATCGAATATTTTAGTAATCGAGTATTCTACCAAAAATTCCATCGATTAATCGAGTACTCGGATAAAATGTGTTTTTGCTTAAAGTGCAATATTAATTATGCAAGAGAAAATAAGACTCCTGGGTCTCTTAAAACAAACAACTAAGTTTCCTTTTTTAGAAAAAAAACAATATTTGTATTTTTAAATGCATAGAATGCAATGCATACATCAAAAATAAACATTTAATTATTACCCATTGTTTCTCTGTCTGTACTTGTACTGTGAACAATGACAAAGTTGACATAGGGCTGGATAATTAATCGAAATGTAATCGAAACCGAAATTCAGAACCTCTAACCGACTTAATGTTCCCATGTGGGTTATTTCGTTTTTTTAATCCTGTTAATACTTCCCCCTAAAAAACATACTACCGCGTGTGTAGCCACATGACTCTGCCCCGTCCAGTCAGTGGCATAAAAGCAAAACACGGAGGTGAACGCCGGTTCAACACATAGTGATGGCGCGCGAGCAGTGAGCCTTGCGTCTTCACTAAACTGTCAGTTGTATTTGTTTTATGGTTTGGACATTCAAGCGATTAGACGGTCGAAAGTGTATTATTATATCTAGCTCCCATGTTCGCGCAGCTGCATTGTGGCACGAGCACTCATATAAACAGCTGTGAAGATCGCGCGCACAGAGGAAAGCAAAAACTAGTTGTCAGTGCTGTCCTGTGATTTATTACTAAAGTAGCTTAGAATCTCAAAACTTATTATAGCATATTTTTCTACTTTTGAAGGCTATTTACAACCCACAGCTTCACAATAATATAGAGACTGTATGACTAATTCACACACGCAATCACTCGTACTGGTACTGTGCTAATTTATCTTTATCTGACCTTTATTTATCTCTTACACCGAGCAATAATCTATAAGAAATGTTACGAACATAGATAAAATAACTGCTGATAGTGAGCTATGATGTCAGATCGCGCTTTCATTAGGAAAAAATATCCCCTTTACTAGTTGATCTCAACCGTCTGGCTGAGGCCAGTCTAAAAAGACGCTCAGGACAGTTGACAGAACGCTGCTGCGTGTTGTCATGAAAGCGCATCATTTTCACGTGTTATTAAGACTTTAAAGCATTAAAAAACATAAGACGCGCTGTGCTCGGTGCGCACTCGGAGAGAGAGCCTTCTCACAGACAGTAACACTGAACTGAGCTCTCCTTTGCGGAATTGCTAAGGCAACCTTTTCACACTGAACACAATTAATCATTGCTTGGTAATTGGCCAACAAAGTATTGACTGTTGTATGAAGTTTTGTTTGATAGAAAGATATTTAATGGATTACAATCAAAGTTATCTGAAATTATCAAGATGAATTTGTTCTGACAGTTTAATTCTGAGTTCTTGTCATATTTTATTACCATTTTCTAAACTATAGCAAATAAACTGATAATGTGAGAAATGTTGAAGGTGTCTGAATGAATTTTGGTTTGACTGTATGTTTAATTTTTACAGTGCTATTTTACATTTTATTATTCGGTTTCTGTACCTGGACACTTACAAACTTGAAAAAACTTAAACACTGTGTAAATAGCACAAACAAATAAACAGAACAAACATACAAATTAAACACTTTTAAACAGGGCCCACTGGTACAACCTGCACCGGGGCCCCGCTGACCCCAGCTACGGCCCTGTTTACAGTACCAGCCTTGTCAGTGAACTATGAGGGCAAACAAAAAAAACAGAAACAAAATAATCATTCATTAATCGTAATCGAGGTAAAATGTTCAATTAATCGAGGTTTTGAATTTAGCCATAATCGTCCAGCCCTAAGTTGACAGATGAATTAAGTGCATTTAAGTGACATTCAGTTGCGGTTTTAAATAAATAAAACACGTTTTTTATTTATTTTTTTTTTTAGTAGTAGGCTATGTACATTCTGCTGAACAATAGTCTTTAACCGGACTTTTATTTTGACGGGTTGACGTACCTTTACAGTTCTGTGTATGTGATGTGACGCTAGTTTTACTCAAATCAAACGGTCAAATGCTCATGAAGTGGCTGTCAGAGCAGTTCTGGAGATGTTGTTCATGTGTTCACGTCCTTATTTAGTGAGAAGACAGACGCTGAAATCACTGCGAGCGTCACGTGCGCTTCAGTGTGTGTTAATAAAGGAAGACGTGCTTCTGCTCCATTCATTAACAGAGACACGCAGAACATGCAGGATTCATATTTAAATAGACTGTTCCGGCTTAATATTTACAGATATTAGTCCATATCGTGATTTGATGTAAGTGCAATGACTTATTTTTGATTAATTCATTCAAAATTTGGCAAATTCCGTGCCATTCCGCGTTAAACTGTAAATTCCGTTTTTATGACTGGATTCCACGATTCCCTCTGCGTTTTCTGCATCGCGGAAATCATTGGGCCCTAGTTGTGGTATTCCAGCTCTATCTTGCAATGGACACACGCCACGACGTTCTCTTTACGTTTGCCCACGCCCTCAAATCAAAACACTGCTGACTCCTTGCAGAATGCGATTTTGGACGCAGCGCTTGTGTCTCCTTCCGCTTTGTGGGTGACGTAAACGCGTTGTCACATTAAAAAAATCATTGCGAAAGAACCTGATGTGAGATTTAAAATAAATTAAAAGAGGCTTCGAGGCAGAGGAATTTGCCTCGATCATTTTTTTGTAATCGAGTTACTCGAGGAATCGTTTCAGCCCTAATATATATATATATATATATGCATCCTTGCAGAATGAAAGCATCAATTTATTTATGTGTATGCTGTGTGTATATACTGGGCTGTAAGATTAATCGAATGGGGTTGTCATGCACATCTTCTTCTGTTATAGTAGTAAATCCCAATCACCTGCTTTGTTGGAGCAGCATTTGAGCCGAAGTTCTCGGACAAGTTATGCAAAAAAAAAAGGTTGATTGATCGCATCCAAAATTAAGGCTTTTTTTTACATATTATATGTGTGTGTATATGTATTATTTTGCCTATATATAAATACACACACATACAGCATATATTATGAAAATATTACATGTATTTATGCGTGTATATATTTATTATATATAAACATACCATTTTGTCTTAAATATATACATGCATGTTTGTGTATTTATATACACATAATAAATATACACAGTACACACACCTATATTATGTAAACAAAAGCTTTTTTTTAGAATGCGATTAATTGCGAATAGTTTTGACAGCATTATATGTATACATACAGTATTTTATTTATTTATTTATTTTTCTTTGTAAACTGAGTGAATTGGTATGGAATACGGAAGGAAATAAACAAACTAAACCTATTGCAAAGCCTCTGTTCTGGGTCACTCCTCACGTCTCCTCCTTTGTTTTCAGACACTGACTCCTGTCATTGGACCAGCTGGCGTTGGACGGGGTGTCAGACCCTCCCCCTGAACGAGGACAGAATGAGACAATAGCTGGGGGTGTTGGATATTATCCCTCCCCCCCTCCTCTTTGTTTTCCCCTCCTACATATCCAAGAAGCATATCCATACTCACTATCTCACACAAACACACTACAAAACAATACCTTAGACTGTGGCTCCCACTCTTTACTCTGTAGAGACCATGAAACGTTTAGAGGACTTTTGCTGTTGAGAACCTTCTGGGAATAAAACCCGTTTCCTTTCAGCCAGTGGACACATCCTTCCAGATCCTACGGCTTTGGTGAAGCTTGATGGAAGCTCAGTAGATCATTGAATCATGAAAACACCAGAAGACCACTGGGAGTTTCCATTTGGAGTTGTATATTAATAGGCTGAAAGACTGCCATTGAGCAAAGCAAATCTAATTCAAACCGAAGCAGTCCTGAACGTCTGTTAGAATAAATGATACCTCTCCTTAGCCTTTTCATCCATCATATCTGAAGTGCCTTGTGTTTCATCAAACGTTACATCTACTCCACATATCTGATCCATCTGCCAATCCTTGAAACAACTGATTTGTTTACATATCCAGCCTTCCATATGTTTAATTTGTTTCTTCTCTTAGCATGCAAGTAAAACTTTGAAGTATCTGAGATACGAGGAATGAGTCCAGTTCCTTAAACTTATCCAACATAAACACACCAAGACCATTCATCTGACTCTCAAACGTGGTACACAGCTCCGTCACAATGTACACGCTGCAGTCCAAATGGCGCTACCTAATCATGTTCTTGGGCGTCCAGTTAGTGGTCATGGCTCTTCTATCTCGAGAGGGCTACCAGAAAAGAGTGTCATATTTTTTCCGGATTTTCCGTAAAACAGATTCTACGTCGGGACACACAATTGGTGGACACAACCATACGGATGTTTATGCCAACCTCTCTCTTTTGGGCCCTGCTCTTAATAAAGAGGACATGCCCTACTGCCCCAAGCAGTCTCCTTTGATTGGTGAGTTTGATAGCTTGCTCAGAAGTGTGTTATCAAATCTCTGATCTCTCTCATTATTGGGAATATTATATCAGTATGTTAACCATTACAAACATACCTTGGAGTTTTTTCTTTTAAGAATTTTTTTTTGTGTGTGTATATATTTAACTACACGCACTTGTATATATTTATGTAAGTGTGTGTTTTATAAATATATATATTATTGTTATTATTATTATTATTTACATTTTATGATTTCCAATTCCCTGGGTTCTTCCCCTCACTCACAAAAAATACTAGAAATGTGCTGAAAAATTCAGTGATCAAAAGATATGAGAACCATGGATAGCATGTCAAATCTGGGTTTAGTCAAGGATAACTAATCCATTACTGTATTAGGAAGATACTGAAATAAGATTATATACCGAAATGATAGACTATAAATACTTTCTTCTATAAACCATAATAGTTTCTGCAAGAATATACAGTCCAGTCATGCTGGTACTGGGAAAACCACTTTGCAGTCTGTTAGGCTTTGGTTCAAAATAAATGTAAGTGTGAATCACCTATAATGTTTCCTCTTTTGAGATTTTTTTAGGCCTTTCTAAATGAAAGTCAAATGCTTCAACCTCATCAAGCAAAAATTCCCATTCACAATTTTTTTTATATTCAGGTGGACCAATTCATGTCACTTTCCCCTCTGGGCTTACGCTTGCTGAGGTGGAGAGGAAGAATCCACTTGTTGTCCGTGGGGGTCGCTACAGGCCGCCAAACTGCGAGGCTCGCCATCGGACTGCAATTATCATTCCCCACAGAAATCGAGAACACCACCTCAAGTTCCTCCTCTACTATCTGCATCCCTTCCTACAGCGTCAGCAGCTCAACTATGGCATCTATATCATTCACCAGGTGCGTCTGCAGCCTGTTATTGATGTGATGTCATTTGGTGATTCAGAAATCACTTGAACTGAAAAATATGTACATTTTATAAATATTTCTCGCTGGTCAAGGAATTGTATTTTGACTCCCAGTAGACGGTCTCTCATTGAAATGATAGCAAGTGTTACAAGTTTTTCATAGAAGGTTTGAATTTTTGTCATTTGATTCACTCGCATCAATTAAGGTCAGACTGTCATTCTTACATTAAACCCTAGATAAATCCAAACATTATGTCTATTTTATTTGGTTGCCAAAGCAAGTTTTATTCTCAGTTGGCAGTGTGAGTGTTAATTTTAGACCGTGCTCTCACAGTTTCATGTTGTACAAAGATGTATTTGTTGCTTGGTTACATATTAAATATGCAGCTCTGTTATAGTACAACTAAACTGTGCCTCCTGCTGTTTCCTGTCAGAGCCAGTTCTAATCACTTTATCCTGTTATAGCTGTCGATCTAGATGCAAACCTCGCTCTGACGGGTCAATCGCTGGTCATATTTTGCTCTCCCCTCCAGCTGGTCTCTCATTTTAGTGAAGAAAAATGATCATAATACAACAGTGTGCCAGATTCAGACCTGTTTTCCTGGGCTACATTTGTCTGGTTTTATCATTGTTGGTTTCCTGGGTTAATACAGTTTTATGTAGGATTATAGATGTACAGCAGTTTTAAGTTGCATTGTTTTTGCCAAATTGTTAAACTCTGTGAGATTGAAATCCTACTTTTATTTGGTTATAGTTTTTATGCTTTTTTATTTATTCAATAAAAATGATTAAACATGATTATACTGTTATCCAGCAAGGATTCGTTAAAGCGATAAAAAGTAAAGTTACCTAGACTGTGTAAAACATATAAAACATCATAAAACGTTTTTTTTATTATAATTTTTTTTATTTAGTTTAATTTGATTTACTAAAATAACTTAAGCTAAAACTGAAATAAAAATGTTAAACAAAAAAAATAAAAATAATAATAATAGTAATAATAACTAAATTACTCAAATTTTAAGTAAAATTATCTAAAATATCAAAATAAAAAATATAAATATTGACAAAAACTACAATAGAATGTCAATAAGGCTGAAATAATATAACAACAGTGAAAGTGAAGTTTTGCATTTTCAACCATTTTTCACACAAATGCTGTTTTACAAAACCATGGATAACCATGAAAAGAAAATCATCTTCTTGCTTATGTTCCTGACTTTGATATTCCTACTTCTTGTCAATAGGCCATGGATTAGACTGTAATCCTTATTAATCTGCTCTCTGAAAATCCTGAATATTATAGATTCAGCACATTTTTATGAGTTTAAATGTATATAAAGGCTGCACAGCTGCGTTTGTATGCTTTGTTTTTTCAGTATTTGTGTAACTGGATTTATAGGGACTCATTTGTTTTTTTTTTTTTACAGACACTAAATAATAGCTCAAATCGCTATGCTCAGTTCTTACCATTATGAATTGTTCAATAACAATAGCGGTCTGTGTGTGTAGGCTGGTAATTACACCTTCAACCGAGCAAAGCTGATGAACGTGGGATTTCGTGAAGCCATGAGGGACGAGGACTGGGACTGCCTCTTCTTTCATGACGTGGACCTCATTCCAGAGGACGACCGCAACACCTATGTCTGTGACACTCATCCCAAGCACGCTGCCATTGCCATGGACAAATTTGGCTACAAGTCAGTGTTCTTCACACTCTCTAGCTGCATTTCATTTGACTTCATGCCTGCATTTCACAGCTGAACACAGATTATGCAAATATACATGATTTACTATCAGATCAATTTACAATCCATTTACTTGCGTAATAAACTTTTGTTAACTACATTTTGTGTACACTAAAATTTAAATAGTATTTTAATGAATTAATGATGGCATAAGAGATTTTTTACAACAAAAACGTGAAATCAATAAAAACAAACTTGTGTATGCTTATAGTAAGCTTGACATTTTATGTTGTTGTTGTGCATTTCTCCTTCTGGTTATCACTCAGGTTGCCTTATAAGATGTATTTTGGAGGAGTGTCGGCTCTGACCCCTGTTCAGTACCTCAAGATGAACGGTTTCCCAAACAATTACTGGGGCTGGGGTGGTGAGGACGATGACATTGGTGTCCGGTGAGTGAGCACAAGGGATCTTGGGTTTATTTGATTTGGAGGGATTGAGTGTATGCATAATGATCTGTGTGTGTGTGTGTGTGTGTGTGTGTGTGTGTGTTAATGGAGGGGTCTGAGTGGGAGGAGATCTGTCTTTGTGTCGCAGCTGGCCATGAAACACCCGTCTTTTCCAGCTTCTCTAGTTCAAAGCTAGAGTCCACATCTGACAGTGTGTTACCGTCTGCTTTATAGAGGTGGATTGTGTAGTCATGGCTCACAAGCTTGGCCACATGCAAAGGATCGAATATATATGAAATATATGAAATGTAATATGTAGTTTTCTGTCCAAATAAAATTAATTGAAATCCTTAATGTTAGTAAATGTATATTTAACTTGGAAAGCAAAGTTTGTCAAAAACAGACTTGAAATGATGACAAAGTAAAAAAAAAATCTTTGCATTTGTTTTAAATGGCACTAATAGGATTTGAATTTAGCGTATATTTACTTTGAAAGTGTATAAATCTGCAAAGCTCTTTTTTTATCTTAAGTCTTTATTGCTAAATAAAAGTATTAATAAAAAATAAAAAAAAGAGAGAAAAGAAAAAAATCTTGACAACACACTTTTTTTGGTAGTGCATTTGATCATATTTACTAAATTAACTTTTGTGGACCAGAGTGAAAGAACACCCCATTTCCCAGAATACACGTGTTCAGTAAATTCAGTAAATTCTAAATATTCTGGAATTCTGATTCAAATTGCAATGCAGCTTCCTGTAAGGTGTGTCTAATAGAAATCAATTCACACTCATTCATTGGAAATTGGAACCAGTTTATCAGATTTCCTCTAACTTTCTTCATCTTCTCAGGGTCTCACTCGGAGGAATGCTGATCAGTCGTCCGTCTCTAAAAGTGGGCCGATATAAGATGATCAAACACAAACATGACAAAGGCAATGAAGTGAATCCCAAAAGGTACAATCGCCTTACGACCATCTGATAAATCGCTTTCAAACCAAGCGGCTCTCTGTTGCAAAATCTGCATTTGGAAACCTTTTGTCCAAATGAGAAATTCCCAATTTCCTTAAATATTAAATAGGACATTTTTTCTTTAATATGATGACATCATCTCCTAGTACCTCCTCCGTTCAAGCTGTTTCTTCTCATCCAGGTTTAACATGTTGGCAAAGACTCGGCATACATGGAAAGAAGACGGCATGAATACAGTGGAGTATGAGATCATGTCCCGGGATTACCAGCCACTTTACACCAACATCACTGTCAACATTGGCACCGAGGCAGGCCTGCACCCAACCAAAAAAAAGCCTGCTTCATAGCTGACTCCTAGCATTCTTGTGAATCCCAGAGGCACAAGTCTTAACGTCAATGCCGCACTGCCTGCAGACCACTTCACCCACATGCACATGGCCAGTGAATTCAAGGGACATCATGCCTTTACTGCACCACACACCTTCTGTTTCCTCTGTAACAGTGGTGCCATCTAGTGGTCCCATGATTCTCTGTCCTTTCTCCCTCGCTTTTTCTCCAAAGTTAGACATTTTGATCCTGTGCTCACTGGTTCACTTTATCAGTCATGATGCTGCAGAAACTTCATCAACTGGTCCACACACTGACCGCTTTGCAGACTCTCTGATGGACCACTCTGCTGGAAGGATGTGTTTCCTGACAGACAGACTCTTCATCTATCCATTTAAAAACCTATGTTGCCTTAGAATCAAGCTGTACTCTCTCCTTACATTTCTTTCAGGATGACTGAAGCATAGCTTCGGCCGCCAGTGTTTGACATGTTGCACTGGGTGAGGCCGAGTCTTAAGGAGGGGTAAAATTCGTTTTCTGCCACGTGATGGAAACAGAGAAGCGGGCCGATGTTTTACATAAGCAACATTGGTTGATGCACTACTCTGTGAGTCTGGTGCATTTCCTGTTCGGTAAATTAGTACTTTTGATGTACTGTGTGTACTGTATTGTTATACAGACAGGTGGATTAATATTTTATATATCTTCCATTTCGAGGATTTCAGTCAGAACCGACCACTTTGGTAGTAATAACCACGTTACATATACAGATGTTCTCGTTTTTTCAGATGTTTTTTTTTTTTTTTTAATGTATTCCCGAATTGTCTTTGGTTGTCTTTGTATTAATGATGGCTTTTATAATCAACATGCTGCCTCTCATTTTCATGAATTACTCAACACATTGTATTTTATCTGCATGATTTTTCTTTTTGTTTATTTTTTTATGATTGTCTGGTTATGTGCGGCTTGCTTTGGATTAGCAATAGTCTTGTTGAATGTAGCTACATCTCATTTTGGTGAGAGAATGTCACGTTAGTGAACAGTGCATCCATTTAGTTGGCTTCATGAGAAGTCTTTGTCCCATATTCCCATTTTGAGTTCAACATTTGTTTATTCAAAAAGATTGCCTAAAAATACATTAACCTTGTTAACAGAAACCTTTTTAAAAGACCTTCAGTCTCATAAAAACACAAGCGTAAATTGTTCGTAAAATCATTTTTAAGTAAATTGTCCCATTGAATAAAATGCTCTAAGAACATCTGTAAAATATTTTTTACATACTTTGTTGCATTGATTCAACTATGCTAACATTCGTAAAACCATTTTTACATATTTGCTTTGAATCAAATGCGCTAACATTTGTAAAACCCTTCTTATGTAAATCGTTGCATGAAGTTAAATTAAATGCTAACATTCGTAAAACCCTTTTAGATAAAATTGTTGCAGTGGATTGCGTTAAGGTTCGTCAAACCATTTTTTAGATAAATTGTTAAATTTGAATTGAATGCTATAATATTTGTAAATTTGTTCTTGTTTAAACTGGAAGTAAGGAATCAAATGCGTTATCAATCGTAAACCATTCTCGTGTGAAGTGCTGCATTAAATTAAATGCGCTAAATCTCACAAACCATTATTGCATTGAATGTGCTAACATCCATAAACATTATTATGTAAGTTGTTGCTTTCAGTTGAATGTGCTAATATTTGTAAAACCATTCTTGCATATATTCCTGTAATGAATCGAAATCATTCTAAATATAAATTGCTGCATTAAATTAATGCGCTACGGTTCATAAACCATTCGTAAGAAAATTCTTGCATTCAGTCAAATGTGTTAACATTTGTAAAATCATTCTTGCAGAACTGTGTGTGCTAATAATCATAAAAAAAGTTCCATTCAATGCAACCATTTACTTTGGAATGATTACGAAAAATTTACACATTGGTCATTTTCTTGCTGTTCATAAATGAGACCCATTATTGGGACAGTCAGATTCTTTTTTTTTTAATTCTCAAACATTTGGACTTACACCTGATGGACACAGATGACAAAAGAAAATGTTTGAAGAAATTGTTTTTGTATGTTTCAGACTTTTCATATTTTAAAAATGCAAGTATCAGTGCTGAAATTTAAACTGAATCATGGCCTCATCTGGGTAATGTTAACTTTTTGTTTGCCATGCCTTGCTCCTGTTTAACCTCTAATCGTCTTCTACATAGTTCAGTCCCTTAGTGAAACAGACTCTCTGACAGTCCAGTCACCAGATACACAAATTCTTCAGACGGATCTGTGCATGTGTGGATATACATTTGTGATACTAAGAGAAACAGATCATACATCGTTTTTCGAATGCTGCTGTTCTCTGTGTGAATGTGAAAGGTGGAGGTGTCGCTCCCCTCTTTACTAGTTTGTATGCTGTTGGGAGCTTGTGATGGATCATTTAAAAAATGGTGTTGGTCATTGAAGGAAGTCATTGGATGTCATTGAGGCAGAGATACCAAAAAATTCATGATTTCTTTTTTTATAACTAGCATGTCTTTTTTTTCTGAATTATGAAAGTTTAATGTGGTTGTTAATGGTCAGGTTAATTTAATCTGTCCATTACACAAGTCTGTTGGCACACATTGAATATCACCGGAGTGTAATGACTAAACACTTTTGATTTGAGTTATTTTGTTATGTAAAGGGTGATTCAAGATCTTTATTCTTCACTTTGAGAATTTATATTTGATAACTATTCACATCACCATCGTAGAAGGTATTTGGAAAACTGTTCAGCCATGAATTATATAGTTTGATATGTACAGATGACAGCCTGCACACTACTCAGGTGGGGTGATGGATCCGATCTTTCTAAATGTGCCTTATCAGGCGTATCTGGAGTTCTTCAGTGGGCAGTGCTCTGAACACGGGGCATTTCTCTTTCAGAACAGTCTGCACAATACTCAGCTGCCTTATGATGATTTAATAAAGAAATCTTAATGTACTACATGTCTCTTGTGTTTTGTGAATGTCTTATTTTATAGGACCTGGTTGATTTTTCTTTTGTGACAAGACAGTTACAGTTACTTTGCTTTTGAGTTATCACATCGACTATTAGAAAACCTATATCGTTTGACCTCTATAAACCTTATCGTAAGGTAAAATAACCAACAAGAACTAACAATATTTATCCCTCTTAAAGGAATAATTGAAACAGAAATCAAAATTTGCCAAAAATCCAAGATGTAGAGACGTTTTTGGTCATCAGAAGAGATTTTGAGAGATTAAGCATTACGTCACTTGCAATAGCTCCTCTGCAGTAAATGGGTGCCGTTAAAATGAGAGCTCAATCAGCAGATGAAAACATAACAATAATCCTCAAGAAACCACACAGTGTTAATGTCTTGTAATGCGAAAAGCTGTGCTTTTGTATGAATCAAATCCAGTAAGACATTTTAACCTTGAATCCATTGCATGTTTGCAATATGAGTGTATAAATTATAATAATTAGACAAAAGCAAGTTTGAACCAATGATTTTTCAGCTGCTTTTTAAAAATGTCCATAGATCTCAGTTTCAGAAGAGCATTCCACAACTTGGGAGCAACTACTTCAAAGGACTAGGGACAGTCCAAAAAAATTCTAAATAACATGGGGAGGACTTTGCTAAATCTCTCCAAATCTCTTCCGATGAAGAAACAAACTCATGTACATCTTTGATGGCCTGAGGGTAAACTGTAGGCTTTTTTTTTTTTTTTTGGTTGCTTTAATGGCAATATTAACAAATGAGTGTTACCTTCATTTTACGATACACAGACAGTCTTTGGACCCCATTGGCTTTCATTTCATGGACATGACTCCCACAAATATTTTTAAAACATTTTATTTTGTGTTCCACAGAGGAAAGTCATACAACCCTGGAACAGTACGAGGGTGAGTAAATTTTCATTTTTGGGTGAATTTGTCTCTTTAAAGAAGTTGTAGAATTAAAAATCGTTTGCGCAAAATAAATTAAAACAGTAGTCAGAATAATCAGACAATGACACAGGAGTGCATAGCAACTCTTTAATACTCATTAAACATGACTTATATTAACCAATAAATACGAAAGAGGAAACGGCATGCAGCTGACAGATCGTTGCTGCCATCTTGCACAACACAAGTTAAGGCATTGAAATTTACCTGACACTGCTGTACTTGGTGTAACATTGATCACGAAAACCCCGGCCAACATCACTAGTACTTCACCAGAGCGAACGGTTAATAAGCTGTTTGTCTGATAATAGCGTCATCTACTCATGTTCACCAGCAACAAGTCCCCCAGAGTTCATTACGGTTTTCCCATATGGCTTGATTTGATGCTTTTTCCTCCTACAAACCGGCTGAATTAGTGCACTCTAATCTGCCTCAGTGTATCATAAATTAAGGATGAGACAACGCTCTCATGTAACAGCTCACTGATCTATAGGTTCCCACTGGATCGTGTGCGTGCATCTCAAGTGTTCTTGAAACGTCCCCAGTGCTTTGCGATGATTGCCAGGATCTTCTTAAAAAATTATTCTGCTGCAAATACAAATCATATCAAATTGACTGTAATTAGCAATTAACATACATAAAAAACCAAATGAAGCGTCCCTTCATGTGATGTGTAACGTTACAGTACTTTGTCTAGATATACCTAATGGGATGTAGACACTAGGATGGGATTCACAACACGGTGGGTTCAAGGGTATCAAAAAAAGAAGTCACTCAGGAAGTATGAAATTCTGTACAACCCCAAGATTGCATATGTTGTCTCGTCTCTTCTGTACCTTCATGTCTCTCTTCTAGCTTTCTTCTTTTTCACTGGTTGTTTTGGGGACTCCCTGCTGTCATCTGTTTTTTCTGGTGGAGGATAAAAATGTAAAAATAAAATAAAGACCAGACATCAGTTTCTACAAGTTTACAAAGGTGAATATAACACTTTTAAAGGAAACAACTTTTACTGTACCTAATGAACACATTATAAAACGGTGACGTTCTTTTTTTACGAGTTTCGTCTTGTTTTCCAGTACAAATGTCTTAAGATTCATAAATCAAGATACATTTACTTGAGATGCAAAATGGCAAGTGAAGTCTTGTTTTCTGAGAAATGTATTCAATTGAAGGGAGTTTATGATTAAAATAAGACTCATGTATCTTGATTTAGGGATGCTTGTATATATTTGTACTGTAAAAAAGCCAAAAACTCAGAAGAAGATATTCATTTTAATGCATGCAACATTTAATGCCATGGTGCCTTTATGTATTTAAGATATTCAAATCGAATCAAATTTCTCAAATGCCTTACTCTGTGTAAGGGCAATATAAGACTTTTTATAACCTGCAGAAACCCGGTGAAATAAATGATCTATATGGTGGTTGAACGTAATTTGTGTTGGTACAGGAGTGGGTTTGTCTGTCAGCTCAGGTTCAGTCATTCTCTGTTGCGTCTGCACTGGAGCTGATGGTACTAGACCGCGTGGCTGTTGAGAAGCAGACAAAATTTAGGACCTTGTTTTATTGAGAATAACAAAAGAATGTTGAAAACCATATCTCACCCCTGCTGAGGCAGCTGAGACGTTTCCCGCTGCGCTCTGTACCGGTGTTGCAACAACGCTCGCGTCTCTCTCAGCTTTCACCTGCGGCTCAATATGATGCATGTATTCTGCGTTAGGATTGAAGTAACAGATCAGTTATTTGGAAATGTCTTCTGGTAACATCCTCACCTGATCAGAAGGTCCAGCGTCCTCCAGCTTCTTCTTCTTCTTTTTCTTCTTCTTAGCTTTACCGCTGCCAGGGGCGACTGCCTCGTCTTTATCCTTCTCGTTATCGGACTCCTGCAGAATGGACAGAAATGAAATATCAGTGGTTTGCATTTTTGGTTCAACTACTTGGTCAAAGGAACTTAAAGAACAGTTCACCTCAAAATGAAAATTCTGTCATTTATTTACCCTCAAGGTGTTTCAAACCTATATTAATTTCAGCTGCTGAACACAAAAAGAAGATTGTTTGAAGAATTCTGCTAACCAAACGGTCAATGGCTACCTTTGTGTTCGACAGAAAAAAGCCACAATTTCCATTTTTGGGTGGACTATCCCTTTAATATTTCACATATTCACAGTCCTCTGATGTCAGTTAATAGTCACACGACATGCAGGTAAACAAAATATTTCATTTTCACAAGCCCACAGCTGCACGACGGACTGACCTGTGCCACTTCTGGGACCGGCGGCTCCAGCTGCGCTGCGCTCACAGGCTGTTGCACAACATAGTTCCCCCACTCCTCTGACGGAGCGTTCCAGTCACACGATAGATCCACAGATGTGCTGTCTTAGGAACACAACAGCAACTCTTAGTAAGTCTTTGACTCTAAATTTGTGAGTCGGAATAGGTTTTGGGCAAGTATAGATTTTCTTACTTATTCCAGACCACTCGTCATCCAGTGGCTCAGGAGGCTGAGCACTCCAACTCAGGTCAGGCACTGCAAACACAGAGGACTACATGCTTTATCTTAATGGATCCAGGTTTTACACTGAGATGTGATAGATCATGGTGTAAGTGGTGATACTGAACATTATTGAGTGGTACAGAGAATAGAAACAGTTCCTGGCTGAATAGGAGCAAGTCTAGTTTAGTTATGCATTCATTTCATGAATTCTGTATAAATTACCAGCAGTCAAGCCACTGAATGAAGGTGGAATATGAGATCCATCCACAATAGTCCATGAGCCTATGTTAAGAAAAACAAACAAGAAATTTTATATACACATATGGCTGTGCTCACCAAAGCAAAAAAAAAAAAAAAAAAAATTAATATTGTATATTAACATTAATACAAAAAGTTAAAAACAACAGCATTTATTTGAAATATAAATCTTTTGCAGCATTATAAACATCTTAAATGTCACTTTTGCTTAATTTAATGCATATTTTCTGATTAAAAGTATGAATTTCTTAAAATAAAAAATAAAAGCATCTTCTGCATGAGCACCAATGCATACATGGAGCATGTGCCACAACCTGGCCATCATTTTAATAAGAAAGATAAATATTAAAACATGAACTTGTGATTATTGAAACTTTTTTCAGCACCTTCCATATCTTGGGGCCAGACAGAGGGTTCACTAGTCTGACGCTCGGTAGGAACGGTCATATTGCTCCAGCTCTCTGCCTGAACACTGGTCATCTGAGGAGGAAGCTGCAGGCCCAGATCGCTCCAGCCAGAACCTTTAACAGCCAGCACTTCCTGCCAACACGGCGTCACTGCAAGACCACAGGAGGCATGATCATTATCAGTGCCAAAAATATTTCTTCAACTCAATCTGTTAATATTGAAAATGAACTGATAACCTTGAGGAACATCAGCGTCTCTTACAAAACTTGCTTCAATTTCAGGTGGTCTAACTAAAAAGGAGAAAAAAAATTATGATTTTGATTCCACTATTATACATCCACCTGTTATGTACCATAAAAATGGCAACAGATGTAAACATACCCTCCACTTCTCTTTGGACTGGAGGCGTAGAAACAGTGGTGGTGATGGTGGTTTCTGGTTCTTCTGGGGTGGTCTGGATTTCGTCCAGGGTACTAATGGCACTCGAAGCCGCGGTTGTTTCTGGGCTGCCTGACCCATCACCTGGAGCCTTGTCCTTCCGCCGCTGCTGGCGTTTCTCACGGTTACTCACCTTGGTCTCCCAGGTACCTGACGGATACAATTACCATGACCACTGAATGCAAATAAAGTGCTGAGTCACAGCTATTTATTAAGCAAATACCATCTCTTGCAATAACACACATGCAAATATCAATCTATCTATTTGAAGCAAAATAAATTCTTATAGAAAACAAATCACAGGATTTATATTAATCCAAACATACCTTCATCGGGTTCTTTGCCATCGACAGATGTAGAGGATTTTTTCTCTTTCACAGTAGGCTTTGGCTTTTTCTTGTTCTTCTTTGCCTAAAACCACCAGGAACATCCGGATGAATAAATTACAGTATTTAATTTTGGGGTGAACTATCCTTTTAAAAGTACAGTAAATGTTAAAATAAATCAACCTTGTCAGTCTTCACTTCTGGTAGCTCTTGACCGTCCACTACTTTGGCCTCCTCGTAGGGTTCCACAGCAAGTCCGTTCCTCTGGGCTTTCTGTCAAACATTTAGAAAAATGCTTAACTTACTTTTACAATAAAAACCAATAGGTAGTAGATCTAAAAGTTTTGCAATGTGTAACATTTTCCCCTTTTTTTTAACGCCATGTCAGCTTCTATGTTCAACGTGTATGTGCATGCATGTTTTAATAGAACTGGGATGCCTGAAAGTCAAATAGTGTGATTTAATTGGTTTTAGTAGTGTTTTAAAGGTAAAATTGTAAGATATTTGCAGTAAAATATCCAAAAACTACTAGGCTAGTGTTATATATTATGTCCAGCTGATTACTAAGAATATCTCTAATGTTTTCATCTACTTGTAAATCATGAGAAAATTCCCATTCTAAACAGTGATATGGGGCAGTGCAGTCGCCTGTCAATGACGTTATTTACCCTTTGTTACCGCCTTTACTGACGTAGAAATCACATGACAACAGTGTCATGGACAAATGCGGAAGTAGCTTCGCGACCAACTTCAACTAGAAAGAGATGCCGTTTAGGGCTGTGCGATATGGACAAAAAAAATCTATCACGATTTTTTGATCAATTTTGCGATTTCGATTTTAATCACGATTTTGACACACACTTGCTTTACAGTCATAAATGCATTCAGTATAAATTTTAAACATAGTTCCAAAAGGAAACCAATGAGAGCTTTATCAAATGTCTCTAGAACAGACATAAGTCAAAATAATCCCTAAGTAAAGATGTCAAACAAAATGTCTAGAAATACGGAGAAAAAACAAAAACAAAAAAAAAACGTGTTCAGGGATTTTTGCCATGCATTGGTCATAAAGCTCATTTTAGCGGTGCCTCAGGTGTTATATGTTTTGCCCTGTTTTTATACAGTCTATGGTTTTGCCTAATATATTTATTGCCCAAGGGTCACACGTACTCAATCTGCAGTGGGTATACAGTAAGTTATGTGTACGCGGTTCAGAAGCAGCAACGAGAGCGTATTATTAACGCAAAAGCACATTAAAATAATGCTCAAGCGCGGCTCTATCCACTCGCACCAGTGATGCGGGGGTCAATGTATTAATAACCTGCACCCGACCGATGTTTTCAACTAACCCACCCGCAACTCGGACCGCATTTTTAAAAAGCATTAAATGCTCATCGTATTGTCATTGGGAACGTAGGCAAAACTAACTAGGCAAAAAAAAAAAACTTAATATATTATAATTTTGTCAAGAATTATAAAAAATCGTCAGTAAGCTCATAGTTTGTACTAAAATAGTCTAGTCTGGCTATGTCTATTTGTATGTTTCTGCAAGGTCAGAAGACATTGAGGCTCGGGTTTGTTCCGATCAGAGCTCATGAGCAGTGAGCGCATTTCTGAATATCCCGATCCGCTCGCTCATTCCGTGGGGTCTCGCTCAACCCAGAATGGCCTGCTGGTTCGAAAATATGCATGGAGTCATTTTATTGTTTAGTAATAAACTGGTGTTTTCTGTGTTGCTGCAAAAATGAAGTTGACAATGAATGCAGACTCGCCATGAACGCCAGAGAGAAATGCACATTTCATATGGATTACATCATCAGAGAGTAGCCCATTTATTTTGGTTTAAATATTTTCATTTAAAAGGAGACATTTCAAGCTTTCTGTAATGTATATAGCCTATATTTCTCAAATCTGTGAGGCACACGCTGAGTTTAGTTCACATGCAATGCAAGTGATCGTGCCAGCGCCTTATTACATTGTCTGCTAGGCTATATATTTGCTTCTTATTTATTAAATACGGGCAACTGATTGATAAAACATTGATCAGAATTAAGATACAATTTATACAAAAACGAAAATCTTTTAAAAAGAGTTTTCTATGAAACAAAACTTAATGAAGTCGTCAAAATCATGTTTTACCAAAAACAGCGCTGTTGCTCCCCATGCAGTCTTCTTTGCCGCCTCCATCTCTACGTGCAGACTGAGCTCGTGCGTCATCTTCATGCCAGTTATTCAATAAAGTGAAGGCCTATGTATTTAATAAATGTGTCTAGTACTATATAAATGACAAAGGTTTAATTGGCATTTTTGTTTCAAAGGACCCGACCGACCGCGACCCGAATATCATTAAAAATATTTTTGGATGACTCGTAACCGCGGGCGACCGCAGGCACCCGCTCATTTCAACCCGCGCATCACTGACTCGCACGCAGATTTCCTTTGCTCTGTTAACAAAACCAGATGCGCGTACTCAGATCATAGACTGAGGCTCAGATATAAGCTGCCATACAACGTGTCTCCTCTCGCTCAATCTGTGTCCTGTGCACTCACAACTATCTCTGCTCACGCGCAAGATATTAAATCTTTCCGCACCTTTCTATTTATAACCTTTTCTGTTCTCATCTTTTTACTGCGTGCAGTGTGAACGTTCTGTTCCATTAACATGGCCTCGGGAAAAAAAAGCTACGCATCACAGACAGAGTGTGTGAACCTGGAGTTAGGCATATGTCCAGTCTGCTCTGTTCTCGCGCTCCACTTAGGTGTGCTGCATCCTGATTGGTTCAGATAACATACTGCGGGAGGTCGGGCCGCGGAAAATCGTGCTATAAAGCGATTTAGAAATCGCGCACACTCAAATCGCGATTTTATTTCGATTTCGATTAATCGCACAGCCCTAATGCCGATCTCGCTTGTGTTTTACATAAAATGTATGCTATTATAACGATCAACAAGAATAGTTTTATGGAGCATACACACCAAACGTGGGGCATCGCGTCTCTAGACCAGCACAAGGACGCGTCTGATCCATAGTCTGATCGCGTCTTTGCATTGACTTTGTATGTAATCTACTCGTGCAAATCGTTAAACTTGCGTTAAATCCATGATTTATCTTTCCTTCTGATTGATGGCCGTCAGCGGTTGGGTAGAAGACAACAAATCCCATCATTCCATGCTCCTCCTTAGCATCATCAAACCACGCGATTGTTATTGTTTTGGTAGTGAGCCCTCTAGTGGCAGGTCCTACAACCTGTACCTTTAAATTAATCTTTTAAATGAACGACTCATTTTGTTCGTTGTTTCTAAGCATGTGACAGTTTTCTGCTTTTAAAAAAATAACTATATTGTTAACCAATAGCATTCGAATGTGGGTTGTGAAACCCAATCTCATTGGTTGGACCTACTGAATAAATACGCCTTCATTAAACAGTCAGTGTTTTGAAGAGGCCAACTGAACAAATAACACGTAATGTTATCCTTCTCGAGAAACCCAAGGTGTGAAAACAATATATATTTAATAGACTATTAGACGTGAAATTGTATATATATATTTTTTTATAATATGCTTCTTAATTAATCCTTTGAGAAATTATTCAACGACTCGCTCATGAAATACAAAAGCTCTCGCTTCTCTCCACTTTACGTTGCAACACGCAGTAAACGAATCTAATGGTGAATCGTTTTGAATGCAAAAGAATTGAGTAACTAAGATGAATCGAAATGCCGCTTCTAAAGCAAACCTTCTCAGTGTTCTTCTTTCGGTTTCTTCTCCGGGGCTCATCTGCCGCCTTCACCGCTTGTGCTGGACTGGTGTTATCGGTGATGTTTTCTCCTGTCTTAGTTCCTGAAAGTATTTTTGATAAACCGCGACAGATCGAGACCCATATAATCAGAATGAGAACTAGACCGAACCAGGCCGTTGAGAGGAGCAGCCATGGGGCGCAGAGATCAGGATTCAAGCCCAGGTCTATTCCCAGCTCCGACTTCAGATAGACGAGGCCGGTCGACAGGGTTTCTCTGACATATCCCGTTATCTGCTCCACATGCAGTGAAGCGATCTCTTGCCAACCCGGTGCCATTGCAGTCTATTGAGCGGACACCGGCGTGCAATCATTCACAAAAACAACAGTTTGTGATAATTACACGGGAAAATACATAGCTGTACCAGTTTGCCGCAGCGTGCCACCGATTACGGCTGCTATTGCTGCTGCTTCTATTCTTACATTGGCTGAAGATGCATGAACTGGCTCGGAGACAAGCTCCCCTTACTGGTCTGGAGTGCAATTGAGTTTACTTGCAGTGTCTTAAAATTGGACAAAAATGATTCTCAATAATGGGTATGCTTTGTCTACCCCATACCCCCATTTTATAGACCAGTGGCCTCAAATATGACAAGGCAAAACATAAATAAAATATAAAAATATGTATTTTTTTACTCACCACAGCACAGTAGAAATATATATATATAAATTACCCATTACCTCAGCATTCATCCCTGATCAAAAGCTAATAATGTTTTAACTGCTTCATTAATTCATTCAGAGATTAACATATAATATGAGCATATAACTACATTTCTGAAAACACAATTTCTGTCAAATCTATAGAAAACAAAATGAGCTAGTAATGATGATCTCTGTAGATGTTATTTTATTAATACATAACTATTTTTAGTTTCCATTTTTCAAATCTTTTTTTTCCAGTTTACTGTGAAAAAAGATTATCTCATGATTTCTGCAAGAAGAATAAAATAGTAATAATGTCAAGTTCTGTATTTTATTGCTATATTTATCTTACACCCCCCCCCCCCCCCCCCCCACACACACACACACACACAAAACAAAAAAATACAAATACTTTCCTTTGTTGGCTCTACAAAAATTATTATGATTGATAATTATTATTATGTCATGATTTTTGTCCAATCTACAGAAAGCAGAATGAAATAACAATAATTCTCTATTTTACTTTATTTGTTTATTTATGAAGACAGTTGGTAACACTATAATGAACTAAACAATGAATTAACAACATAAAATGCAAATACAAAGGGACTCCTTTGTTGAGTTGCTCACTATGAATACTATAGCACAATATATTTCACATGGGTAAATTTAAAGTTATTCTGATTCTTGAATATGGCCTGGAATATGTATTTTAATATGACATTTTATCACTAATAAATTATCATATAAACGAAGGTGGATCGGATTGCGCATGCAGCTCACTAATCAAGCGGCAGGAGGCGCTCGCTGTCTCATCCTGTCAAACGAGCAGAACGCAGAGGAAGAACTAGAATAACGGTTGAAAAAAAGAGTCCCGATTTTGAGTGGCGCAGCGGCGGGTGTTTGAAGCTCGAGGCCGCTTACAGTTTGACTGTTGTGTGTTATTGATGTTAGCATCCATCCAGTCAGCGTCTCTCGGGTAATGAAGCACATTATTGTTCCTCTAGGTTGTGTTCGTGTCATTATTATATTCAGTAAAGACCCGTTCAGCCCGTGAGTTAAGGTACGTGGAGTTGTTTACTTTTTTACCGACCTTTTAAACTCTTTTTGTTAGCTAACTTGGCTACTTGTACGAGGTAAATGTGTTTGTTTGAAGTACCAACATATATGGAGCTTGTTTTCAAAGCTTTTATGAACATTTTAAAAGTTATTATGAATATTGAATGCCTTGATTTCATTGTTCTAGGTAAACCAGCTTTAAATGTCCTATGGTTAAATCTAGCTAAAATATAGCACGACTTAAATAGTGTTAACTTTTGACAACTAAATGATTTATTATTTCAAAGATATTTCATATTTTCTTCTGTTTTGCAATTAAGATTTTTTTCCCCCTACAGTTAATCGGTGAATGATTTTGAATATCGTCTACGTTTTCATTTAACTTAGTTAAACAGTAACGTTAGTGGAAATAATATTTATTAATTTAACAAATTGTATATATATCATGTTATACAAAAACAAGATCACATTTTATTATGTACTACTAATAGTGTTAACCAGGTTTAATTATTATTTTCTAATTTATATTTATTTTGTTGTTTTCATTTGTTCTGTTTGTTGTTCTTAGTTCTGCCACACAGCTAAAAGATTTACTTCCTCTCTACTTTTTGCTTCCAGACACTTTTGTGTTTTGACAGCTGTTGTCTTTATTTATTTATTTATTTATTTTTGATTAATGAATGCTGTCCACAGGTGACTGCCCCAGGAATGACCACTTCACAGAAATACCAGAACCCCAAACTCAGAGGTACAAATCCAGTGCCATCCGCGGTTAAAGCATATATTATTGTACCTCATAACCATAATAGAGTGTCTCACCATGTGTTCATTGTGCTCCAGTAGGACACTCTGACATGGAATGGCTGACACCTGCTGTGTCTGAGAAGTTCCAGAGCCGCTTTAGATGGCGGCCCAGCACAGAGGACAATGGGGACACGGGTCTGGGTACCTCTGACCACACTGAAGGTGAGAAATCTGAGAGTGACCTCGTCAGCTCTTTCATCTCAACAGCAGTCTTTTATTTGAAATTGTGAATCACAAAATGGGATTTCCAGGCATGGAATATATAGTCAGGGAAATTAATGGAATAGTAGTGTATTCTAGTACAGTATTCCACGATGGAACAGGCATGGAATACTATTCATGGAAATTTCTATAATAATTACAAATTTTTGTAGTTATGTTTGCCTCTGAATCATTTCATTGGCTAGAACTGGGTCTATTTGAGTGGAAACTGATCTTCTTTATCTAGTAATAAGTGTTGGGGGTAATGCATTATAAGTAATGCGAGTTACGTAATCAGATTGAGTAACTAGTAAAGTAACGCATTACTTTTAATTTACAAGAAAATATCCAAGTTACTTTAAAAAAAAAAGTAATGCTAGTTACTTTTTCTCATTTACTGACTCACTAGTCTCCTTTCCCCATATTGGGAGAAATCAGAAGTACAGAGGTGTTGTGTGTTACTATAGTTCTAGACTAAATGTGAATGTGCATTAATTCATTCCACTCACACACAAAAAAAAAAAACATATTTAGTATTCATGAAAATGATTTAAAAATATGAAATACAAACTCAGAATATGAAGCAAACCTGCAATAATTTAATATGTTAATAACTAATGTTTCTAATCCCATTTTATTAACTAATATATTTCCTGCTGACCTTTGATTTAGTTCAGATATACTAATAAGCAAAAATGACTTTAGATAAACTACCAATTGTGCTTCATTGTTTTTTTATTGCTGAAGAGTGTTGAACCTTCTTCTCCTGTGTTCTACTGTACAGACGTGAATTTACTTCTCCTTCAGCCTGAGGTTTATTCATTACACTTTTTGTTGTGAAAGGGCTTTTATATTTGATATAAATATAACTTCTTATATTAAAAACAAACAAGTCCTGCTCATATTTAAAAAGTAACGCAGAAGTAATGTAACACATTACTTCTCATAATATCTAAGTAACATAATTAGTTACTTTTTTAGGGAGTAACACAATATTGTAATGCATTACTTTTAAAGGTAACTTTCCCCAAAACTGCCAGTAATCATAAAGACTCAAAATCATGAGAAAAAATTATGGAAATATAGTGGTCAAACGTTTTGGGAACCATGGAAATTATAGTAATAACGGTAAATTGTAAGTAATAAGTTCAAAATGATAAAAGTAAAATTTACTCAAGTTCATGCAGGAAAAAAAAAATCCTGGAGAAAATTGGGTCTATTTGTCATGTCTTAAAAATAATAATATATGTACATGTACCCATGTGCAAGAATAGAAATGAATGAAACACAAAATTTAGAACATATATACTAATTATTTATTTAGTCACCAAAGAACATTATATATTAATCTTCAGATTTAATTTGTGACCTTTTTTTTTTTTTTAGCTTGGCCAAACAAACAGGTTATGGTTGTAGTTTTTATTTACAACAGACATTAACTGGCTGGCTGTTTTTAGATTAAGCTGTCATATTTTTAGTCATGGAGATGTGCTCATAGTTCTGGAACTCCTATGAGATTTAGAGGAGGATATGATATTCCATACCATAGATTCTTCCAGGCGGTGTTGCACTTCCTCTGATGGGGTCACATTAGGAGGGCCTGACCTGGAGGACTGAATGGAAACTCTGATCCTGGTCTCCGGGTTTTCTTCTCTGTGTCTCGTTAAACACGTAACGCACAAAGATTAGCTGTACTGATAAGATGGTGTACGTCGATTACCACAGATCTGTACTCAACATGCAGTGTGGTTGAAAACATTTCTGTGTGCTTTTGTTTAGCTTATGTTGTCATTATTGTATTGCACTGTTTGGCCTGGTTTGAATGGTTTTAAGGCTTGATTATTGGTGTACCTGTACTCATTTCAGCAGAGGTTATTAAACCCCTTAGTGTGAGTTTCAAAACAGGACAGCAGCCTTGTAAGTGACTAAATCATTTTCATAATCATTTTTAGTAATGTTGTGAAAAGTAAATGTTCAGCAATTATATGCTACTGTTCAAAAGTTTGGGATTGATAGGATAAAAAAAAAAAAAAGTTTTTAAAGGTCCCGTTCTTCGTGATCCCAAAGTTAAATTCCAAGCGAGATATTTTATTTAAATATTGTTGCCATGTCGTCGAAACGCTGTTATTTTCATCTCGGAGTCCAATCATCTTTGTTTGGGCTTCCCAGGGACGCTGTACTTGGAGATTAATGGTTACAATTTATGTTTAACTCGGTTCCCGAAAATTATAATCCACATGTAAAACTATGTGCAGCACAGCTTGCTGAGGACAGCTTTCTCAGTCTCAATCAGTTTAATGTCGGATTAGCACAAAGATTATTCTTGAAAGATGGAGCAGTTCCCTCTTTGTCTGGAGAAGGTGTTGTTTATGGACCACAACTGGTAAGTGTATTTTATTATTTAAATTGGTGTGTTTAACAGTTTCTGTAACTTATTACACAAAGGGCAATGCTGTTTAGCTTTGTTAACTAGATGTTAGGGCTGTGCAAAAAAATCGAATGCAATTTTCATGCGCATATCATCAGTAAAAACGCTCCTGTGATTATAAGTACATCTCCAGCACATGCTCCTGCCCACTTGCTTCTCAAAACTACTCCAAAACTAGTCCAATCGCATTTCCAGGAGGCCAGCGTGCCCTCAGCTGCTGTCGAATCCCAACACAGAAACCGCTGGCACAATCAGAACTCGTTACGTATTTCTGAAGGAGGGAATTTATAGAACAAGGAAGTCATCAGCCCATTTTTATGACAGTGAAAACAGCGGTATACAGATAGGTGAATTGTGTGAAAAATACTGTTTTTTTTTTACACACGAAACATGAACACATGTTATATTGCACACTGTAAACACAATCAAAGCTTCAAAAAAGCACGAAAAACGGGACCTTTAAAGTGTATTATTTACCCTAGCCAAGGCCGCATTTATTTGATCAAAAAAGAGTGAAAATAGTAAGGCAAATTAGGTGCTTAAGAAACATTTCTTTATGGTTATCATTGTTGAAAACAGTCGTGCTGCTTAATATTTTTTTTCGGAAACCATGATATATAAATATGAATATATACATGAAAATATTTCTTAAACGTACATGTATTTGTGTGTGTATTTAAATATTGATAAAATATACAACACAATACACACATATATTATGTAAACACAAATGTTTATTTTGGATGTGATTAATCATGATTATTTGATTTGACAGCCTTAAAATATATTCATTAGCGCATCCGTCTGAATTAAAATTATTTTAAAATTATTATCCAGTGATCATAAACGACTGAAAAGGTCATGAAAATTCAGTATTCTAATGTTTTATCTGACCAGCCTGTTATCTGGATATCCTTTTTTGTTGTTGTTACCCTAAAACCCAGATAAGCTCCCATAGTAATAGCAATAACTAACCGCTTGAGTTTTCTTACAGTCGTGGCACCTAGCAACTAAGATACCCTAATAATACAACTTTTATTTGTTTTTTTTAAACAGCCAAAACGTTGGCAACCCAGAACGTCTTGGCAGCCGTTTTGCTTTAGCAGTTCTAAATATATGGTTGACTGTCTGTGGGCTTCTGTGTTGTGATGGTGATGGCTTTGTTTTGCTCTGACTGTTTCTTGTAATGGTAGAAAACCTCCCAGCGCTCCAAGAATATTTCGTCGAACCAAAGAATTGTTTAAACCTCTCCTTAGCAGATGTTTAAAAGAGACACCCACAGGGCAGAGCCTCCTACTGCTGTCTGCCTCGTGACCTCCACTTGTTTTGAGTGTGTGAATTATTGTATTTGAGGGACTTGTTTAAAGGCACTTCAGCAGTATTACAGTATAAAGGACTATTAAGCGCGTGTGTGAGAGGTGAGCTGTATGGTTAAAGCAGGAGTCCCACACACATAGACACCTCACGGCGTAACATGAGAGTGCTCTATAAATACTGCTAACCTTTCTGTGTGGACGCGCTCCTGCGCTAACAGAGCTGTAGGAGAACAAACTCTCATAGCAGGTATACTCACCTTGCCCGAGCTTGAGATTAATTTTTTTGAAGGACGAGTTCTGGCAGACGGAGTGGGTGTGTTTTAAGATCAGTAGTTTGTCTGTCATTTACTGAAGATTCATTGGGAGGACATGTTTTTTATGCCTCACTGCTCTTCAATGTATGAAAATGTAATCATTTGATGGTATCGCTTTTACTGCTTGCAAGGTGAGTACTATTTTTCGCAATGGTTTGGTGTGTGTTACTTTTCAGAACTAATGACATTAATTTAGTAGTTAATAATCAGGTCATTTAGCAACATACTCTTTGCAGTTGCATACTGTCTATATAATGTTTAGGATTCATGACTTCACAACAGTGAAGCAAAATGGATGAGCTTAACCACACACACACACATTCAGATAGATAGATATAAATATGTAGATGTAAGTGTGTGTGTGTATAGAGAGAAAGAGAGACACACAGAATAATTTTATTTTAGAGCCTTTTATTTTACTTGCTTTAACTTTTTTTCCAGTGCATTTTTTTTTATTTTAGTTTATTTTCCCAAGGCATTTAATTGAATTTTTTTTAATTGATTTGTTTTCTACATCTGTTGATTTTACTTGCTTTAATGATTTTTTTCCAGCACATTTCTTTTTATTCTAATTTCTATTAACTTTATTCTTTTATTTTTTATTCTTATTTGATTTTACTATATTTTAATTAATTTTGCTTTATTTTAATAGATTTTCCCAGAGGATGTAATTCGTTCTTGTTGTGGTTTCAAGGTTGCCGTACCATGGGGACTATTTTCAGGCCCTGTGTAATATCATTGTGCCTGCTGCACCCGTGGTACGGCAGCAAAGTTATTGATTATTACGCCCCCTGAATGAGAGTACAGTTCCTAACCATATCAGCCTAGAAAGTTGCAACTTTTCATTTTGTCGGTCTTAGTACACAATGTAACTACAGAAGAGTCCAGTTTTAAATAGGAAAAATATCAAAACTCTTTGGTCATTTTTAAGCGAGATGCTAACGGTCTAATTAGATTCAATGATCTATGCTAAGCTAAGCTAAATGTGCTACCGTCAGACCCAGAGATCATCTGAATGGATTCGAAAGCTGTAAAACTCTAGGGGAGACTATTTTCAAAAAAGTGGAGCGTTCTTTTAAGGACAGGCACTTTTTGCAGGCTATTGCTCATTTTATACATAACTTGTATTTGGTTTGATTTATTTCTCACTCCTGTTTTGTTTTAGACATCTGCAGCACTAGCAGCAGTCCCTCTTTCCAGCCCATCCGCAGTCAGATCCCCATACCCACTGCCCATGTCATGCCCTCCACGGCCGGAAGTCTTGCCACCAAGCTCAAGCCACGTGCTTCTGAAGAGGCCCGGGTGTCCTCCAGCTCTTCCAGCTCCAAGTCATCCCTCCCCAAATCTGCATCCTCCCCCAACCTGGATGCTCAGCACGATGGAAATTTAGACGCAACTGCAGTCAAGCCTGATTGCCTGAGCCGATACCGCAGCCTAGTTAATGGCCTCGATCACTCACTCTTCCCCTCCGGAGATCAGACGCGGCTGGATGAAGCCCAGAAGTTTGAGGTACCTGCCATGGAGCCAACGCTTAATCAGTCGGCTCTGCTTGGGGGACTTTGCCATGATGTACGGCAACAGCTGCAAATGACTGGACTTGGGGACCATACAGGCTTGCTGGAACAGACCTATAAAGTCCTACCAGAGGCTAGGGCAGGCCTCACATGTCCTGTGGACCCATATGGCCAAAGGAACATTCATTCAGGGTCTGGTGCCTCTGCCAGGATGTTTTCCGTACCTCAAGGCCTGCAGACTCAGGCTCTCCTACGGGAACAGGCCAGCACTGGAGCTTATGATCCGCTACTGCAGGAACGCTGTGGTGAACTGGCCAGCTGGCAGCAGCAGGAGCAGAAACTCGAGAGTCTGCGGCTACAGGTGGAACAAATGCAGGTTAGAGTTCAGCTTGTGTCCTGCTACATACGAGAAAGGAAAAAGGAACAGTTATGTAATCATGAATCATACTTCTAAAGTCAGTATGAAATTAGAATTAACTTTATTTCAACACATGTTGCTGGTTTTATTGTGCATGATTCATCATTGCATGCTGTTCCAAAAATAGACTTTCATCAAAATGTAGAATTATTGCTGTGTCAAGTATCTACTATTTATTAATGCTTTGAACTGGCTTATTTAAAAATGTAAATATTAGTTTAGGTTGTAGTAATTTTGTGCTTCTGTCATTTTCATTAGTTTTTTAAACAACTCTATTTAGCTCAGAATCATTTTTTTATATCCATTTTAGTAATTTTAGTTGCAGAGGGTTTCAAATTTTTCATCTCATAATATTTTATTGCTTCAGCTTTATTTCAAATAAATAATTATTTTCAGTTTTTTTTATTTTATTAACAAACAATGAATGTGGTATGTAAAATATCTGCCTCTAAAACAACTTAGGCAGTGCAGCCAGGGAAAAGAAAACTTTAATCAATAGCAATTTTGGCTAATTTCACAACAGTAATATAACAGTGAACAGATTATAAATGGTTATTCTGCTTTTCTGCTATATTTATTTTAAAATACTGATATTATCTGCACAATTTTGAAAGAAAGATATTTAATTGTAAGAAATCATGAGGACATTGGAGATTTCAATGAAGTTTATTGCCATATAGCAGGGACAAATAGCCTACATGTAAATTAACACTTTGGGTGAGCCATTTTAAAGAGTGAGCATAATCTATCTTAAATGTTTTCCATGTTTATTTAGCTAACTTGCTTTTATAGTCATTTCTTAATATGGAGTGATGGAAAATACACTGCTGTTAATTTGTCTGAGAGACAAATCAATGGACTATCACAATGATAACCTACATGTTTTGTAAATCTAAAATAATAACTGCTATAAAACAAACACTGAAACAGAACATTATGACTGCAAATAGCCATTTTTCATGCTGCAAATTGCAATTATGCAATTATACTGTCAGCTTAATGGCAGAGACATTTTCTTCACTGCATTTATTTGTAATGGTCCAACAAGCTGTCCAACCTTCTTTTGATTTGACAGGAAGACCAGGGGCCCGTTTCACTAAGGAGGTTCAACCAACTCTGAGTTTAAACTTGAACTCTGAGTTGACTTACCCTGAGATGGGAAACTCTGAGATTTCGGTTACAGAAAAGCTTAAATGAGTTGGTTTAATCAACTCTAAATTAGGGCTGTGCTTTTCGCGGGCCCGACCTCCCGCAGTATGTTATCTGAACCAATCAGGATGCAGCGCACCTAAGTGGAGCACGAGAACAGAGCAGACTGGACATATGCCTAACTCCAGGTTCACACACTCTGTCTGTGATGCTTAGCCTTTTTTTTTCGAGCCCATGTTAATGGAACAGAACGTTCACACTGCACGCAGTAAAAAATGAGAACAGAAAAGGTTATAAATAGAAAGGTGAGGAAAGATTTAATATCTTGCGCGTGAGCAGAGAGAGTTGTGAGTGCACAGGACACAGGTTGAGCGAGAGGAGACAAATTGTAAGGCAGCATATATCTGAGCCTTATATAGTCTATGATCTGAGCATGCGCATCTGGTTTTGTTAACCGAGCAAAGGAAATCTGCGTGCGAGTCAGTAATGCGCGGGTTGATCCAAAATGAGCGGGTGCCTGCGGTCGCCCGCGGTTGCCCGCGGTTACGAGTCATCCAAAAATATTTTTAATGATATTCGGGTCGCAGTTGGTCGGGTCCTTTGAAATAAAAATGCCAATTAAACCTTTGTAATTGATCTAGTACTAGACACATTTTTGAAATGCATAGGCCTACACTTTATTGGCTGAATAACTGGCATGAAGATGACGCACGAGCTCAGTCTGCACGTAGAGATGGAGGCGGCAAAGAAGACTACATGGGGAGCAACAGCGCTGTTTTTGGTAAAACATGATTTTGACGACTTCATTAAGTTTTGTTTGAAAGAAAACTCTTTTTAAAAGATTTTCGTTTTGTATAAATTGTATCTTAATTTTGATCAATGTTTTATCAATCAGTTGCCAGTATTTAATAAATAAGAAGCAAATATATAGCCTAGCAGACAATGTAATAAGGCGCTGGCACGATCACTTGCATTGCATTTTTCCAGTGTGCATCAATGAAGTGTTTAAAAAGGGGGAGGAGACCAAAAGAAACTCTGGGTTTACTGAAGAAAACCTGCTCCTGACCAGGTTAGGTTCATAGAGTAAGTTACTACGGTAACTGACTCTGAGTATAAGTTACCTCTCTTTAAGAATCGGGCTTGACTTAACCTGCTTTCTCGGGTTTGACAAACCTTTCATTCTGAAACAGAAAATCTAGAGTTTCCCTCATTTCAGGGTTAACATACTCAGAGTTTTCACTTAACCTCCTTTGTGAAACAGGCCCCAGACCTACAGATTTGATCTTGTTTAGTATTCATTGTCAATTGAACACATCATACTATAGTAAAATGGGTTGCAAACACCATTTCATGTTGACTTTAAAGTTAAAAGAGGTATCAGTCTTGGTCCAATTGTGTTTTTATGCCCATTTTAAATGAGAGTTTATATCTTCCCACCTATTTTTATTGCAGTTAATGACTGGAGGAAATGGACAGTATACATCTCTCTACCCAGCAACTTCTCACACAGAGAACATCAAGTGGGATGCTGTCATTAAAGCCAATGAGAACTTGCTAAAAGAGAAAGAATTTACCATTGAAAGGTAAGTTTTCAGAAGCATCTCTCATCTTACAAAGATTTGTAACATTAACACAATGTAGTAACTGGCGCATTGCAGGCAGAAGCAGCAAATGTCCCAGCTGGAACAGCGTCTCAGAGAGAGTGAGCTGCAGGTGCACAGTGCCATCATGGGGCGTGGAGCCCCTTACACAGATGTCTGTCTGTTGAGACTGCAGGTTAGCACACATGCATGCACAGCCTTTTCCTTGGACTGCATCAAAACATCTCTTTGAGTTGTCCTCCTTCTTCCCTATGTGTGTTTGATAGGAAGCCCAGCGGGAAAATGCTTTTTTGCGAGCCCAGTTCGCCGAACGCAACGAGTGCTTTACCAAGGAGAAACTAGAAGCAGACCGGAGACTGGGTGCTGTGGAAGCAGAGACACAACGTCTGAATGAGGTCTTGAAAGAGAGCAGTGAAAAACATGCAGAAGAGTTAAAGAAACAAGAAGAAAGGGTGAGCATATGCAAGCTTCATCATGTGACCTCCTCTACCACATATGAGCAGAATCTCACGGAACTGATGTTTGAATTTTCATCTTGTGTTGTTGCTGTTTACTACAAAGATCCGAAGTCGAGACAAGCATATCAATGGCTTGAAAAAGAAGTGTCAGAAGGAGTCAGAGCAAAACAGAGAAAAACAGCAGCGGATTGAGACGCTCGAGCGATATCTGGCTGACATTCCAACTATGGAAGACTACCAGGCCCAGCACAAAAAGGTCTGGACTCTCTGATGGTTCTGTGGTTTCACAGCAGTTGCTCGTAATGCTCATCTTGAGATTTTCTCTTCTGGTGTATTGCCAGACACTATTATAGCATCCCCTGCACCCATATATCATACATCTGCTCCTATTGTATTCCTTATCTTAAAGTAACACTCTTCTTACCCCACTGGCTTACAAAATCCCAAGCTCTCTCTGCTTCTTCTCCAAGACATTGTTTTTTGGAGAAGGTCTTTTTTTCTTTCTTAAATGCACCATAGAATTTCTTTTTATGTAAAATGTCTTGTTTATCTCTTTTTAAAATGCTTATTTTATTTACTTTCAGATTTTTAGCTGATTATACCCTGTTATTGACATCAGGGCAAAAAAAAACAATAATAACATCATTTATTCAATAATTCTTCTCTTCAAGTTACCATCTTCCGCCATTTGGAGAGTACCCCAGAACGTAATCAACGTTCAGCGAAAGCGAGCGTGCACCTGCTGAATTTAAACAATGTTGATAACTTCATGGAGTACTCCAGAATGTAAACATTTTAAGGCTTTATAATGTTTTAAAAGATTTCTAATTATTTATTTCAAATGAATGCTCCCATTTTGAACTTTCTATTAATCAAAGAATCCTACAAATGTATCCCGGTTTCCACAAAAACATTAAGCAACAGAACTGGTTTCAACATTGACAATAAAAAAAATAGCATATTTGAATGATTTCTAAAGGATCATGTGACACTAAAGGCTGGAGTAATGGCTCCTGATAATTTTGCTTTGCATCACAGGAATAAACTACATTTTAAGATATGTTGAAATATATTAAAATGCATCCAGACTTTGTGAGTGTGAGAGACGTGTTTCAATAAAATATCAAAATCGTACAGACCCCAAGTTTTTGATTGGATGTTTTTTTTATTTTTTATGTTGCCTATTCATCACCCAGCACTTTAGACTGCTGTTTTAAACAGCTGTTATTCTCATTCTCAGTCCTCAGTTTTAATTCCCTTACGGATGTTGTATTGCAGCTGGAGGAGGCAGAGGAGAGGACAGCTGAGCTACAGGCCACCGTCAGAGATCTGGAAGCCAAACTGGAGGAGGCCCGCAGTGCTGTGCACAACAAAGAGACCCAACTAGAAGAACAGAGGCGCAAGGAGAGAGAACTGCTTTCAACAGTCACCAGGTAGGGAAAAAAGCCTTTTTTAGATTTTGAAGCATTGCCATTTAAGGGGTGTAATATTGTTTGATTTGCTTGTGTTTAGTCTCCAGATCAGAGTGCAGGAGAGCCTTGAGGATGGAGTGAGATTGCCTTCTCTTGACATAGAGAAGCTACGAGAAGAAAACACTATATTGAAAGAGGAGCACCAGCGACTAAAAAAGGTTTTTATTCATTTAACTTTGCAATAACACTTAATTTAGCTAAGGGATGCTAATAGTGTTGAAGCATGTGAATATATATATATATGTTCTGTGCAAATAATGAATGAATCTTTATTTCTTTAGGTCATTGAAAAGCAACTCAGGATAATGGAGCAGCTTGGTTCACAGATCAGGGTAAAGACTACTTTCAGTTTAAATCAGTTTTATTTATTTAGCGATTGCATTTTTAACCTATTTACATAAAAAAAAAATTGCATTTGGCAGACACTTTCATCCAGAGTGTTGAACTGATAGTGTATATATTTGATTATACATTTGATTATGATGAATGTATTTAATTTTTTGTTATACATCGAACATGTGACCTTGTTGTTGCTAGTGTCATGCTCTTCTGTAATGCTCATTTTTTGCAAATCGGTTTATCTATAGCTGGTCAGGACTACTGGAGATCAGGTCTAAGATTTTTTTTATGAAAAGCTTTATGTATTTGATTAAATATAGTAAAAAAACACTTGTTATATTTTAAAATGATGAAATGTGATGGCAAAGCTAAATTGTCAGCAGCCATTACTCTAGTATTCAGTGTCACATGATCCTTCAGAAATCATTCTGATATGCTGATTTGATGCTCAAGAAACATCACTTATTATCAATGTTGAAAACAGCTGTGCTGCTTAATTATTATTATTTCATTTTTTTGGAAACCGTAATTAATTTTTTCAGGATTCTTTGTTAAATCCAGTTTTCAAAATAACAGCATTTATTTGAAATGGAAATCTTTTGTAACATTATAAATGTATTTTACTGTCAATTTTAAACAATTTAATGCAATTTAACGAACATCATAAAAACCTTTCAAATGGAACCGGTTTTGAATAAGAATTGGTCTTAAAGACTGTAATTAGTTGTAATTTAAGTAAATACATATCGCTAAGAGCAAGGTATCGTATTCTATGATTAAGTCTTCAGGAATGTTCTTTCAAATGTATCTAGGAGGTGAAAAATCTTTACAAACACCTTCCTCAAAGTAGGAGGCTTCTTTAGGACACCTGATATTATTTTAGTGTCGACAAAAAGTCTGTATATTTGACACTTAAAGTGATTTCAAGTCCAGTTAAAATGTTAGTCAAAGTATCCTGGACCAAAATCAGCTGCAGTTAAATTTATATGAGGAACATGTTTAATTGACAGCCATAATATTGTGTGTGTGTTGTCTTAGACTCTGGAGGAGCAGCTCTCTCAGGAGGAGTGCAGTAGTCAGGCGCTGCGAGAGGAGGTTGCAGAGAAAGAGGAGAGTCTGCTGCAGTTACGCACCGCTATGAAAGAGGTTAGAAGTTGACCATAATGCATATCGAGCTCTTTGTCTTTGTGTTTTCATGGCACACGGGAGAACTGAGGGTGTGCATGTGTTTGTATTTCAGCTCTCAGCACAGAACCAGGAGCTGATGGAAAATAATCTGACACTGCAAGAGCATCTACAGGGTGAGGAGGCGCCGAGTGGTCGTGGTTTGCTCCCTATGGGAGCCCGGCTCACCCAAAAGCTGTATGGAGAGATGGCTGCCTGTCTGTGTGACCTCCGCTCCCTCTGCAACGTTCTCACCCAGCGGGCTCAGGGCAATGACCCAAACCTCTCCATGCTGCTCGGCGTTGCATGTAAGTGCGCCCTCTGCTGTCAACAGGCTATACGGGACACTTGCACTCTTTCAGATAATGCCTGGATATAAAAGACCCTAGCCAGAGTAGTGTGATATTTAATTTTCGACAGGAATCAAAATGAGGCTGTAGCTTAATAACATGGCAGAGAGCGTTCTTAAAAAAACAAAAAAAACAATTCAATTCAAGTTTATGAATAGCGCTTTTTACAATACAAATCGTTACAAAGCAACTTTACAGAAAATTACGTTACAGAAATTAAGCCAGTTTCCTCCACTGAATAAAAAAATAAATAAAAGGTAATTGCAACTTTATCACGGAATTCTGACTTTTCTGTGAGATATAAACTTGCAATTCTAAAATATCTGAGAATTTTGAGTTGGTAAAAAAAAATAATGAAGTTTTTCAAGGAGTTTTTAAAGGTTAAAGTTTTTTTTAAACAGCCCTTGCTACTGATGTTAGAGATTTAAATGTAAATCAAAATGTCTAATGCATGAAGTTAGCACAGTAAAAGTTCAAATTAAAATCTAAATGTAAATAATCAAATAATGTTTATAATTAAGAATATTTCATTTTGTTCAATTTCAATTTATATTTAATTTGATGATTTTTTTTTTTACGATTTATGCTCTTTAATTTTGCATTTTAATAATTAAAGTTGACACTTTGAAGAAAATGAATCAAAATTATCAACAGGTTTTTCCTACTTTTCAGAAACACAATTAAAGTCTTAATACACACACACATACATGTAGAATATCACACTCACGGTGATCAATATCACCAATTCCTAGTACAGACTGGCTCCTCGTCTCTTGTGTTGTATTAGCTGTGGTGATTACGGCTCAACAGTTTTCACCATGCTCTCATGGAAACTCCGTATAGCAGGATTGTTGTGCTATCTGTGTTGTGGCTATTATCAGCGGTGACTCTGACCCAGTGTCTATCTGTCTGCAGCAGCTCCCCCTCCAGTAGGAGAGCAGTGGGAGGACTGGCTGAGCCCTGAGGGGCTGCAGAAGAAGCTGCAGGAAGCTCAGCAGCTCCGTCGAGACGTCGAGGAACTGAGAACCACAGTCTCTGACCGCTACGCTCAGGATATGGGAGAAAACTGCATCACTCAGTGAGCTCGGACTATAACGGCTTGTGCTCAGATGAGGGTAACTCCACATCACGAGTGCCTTTAAAGACACTACAAACTTTCACTACAACACAAACCTTCTTCATGAAGGATTAGCGACACTAAGGACACTGTAATCTCACGAACCAGAGGGCTATTTTTATACATAAGATATTTTTCTAAGATTTCGATGACTTTGTGTGTAGTGGAAAGAGAATGATTTAATATAGACCTCTCCATGTATTTGGGAACGTCTGTGATGAAGTTGACGGTCAACTGAAAATATTTAATCTTTTGGTGCAACTAAGATGCTGTGTGTTTTTTACAGTGGCAAAGTGAGTGACTCTTGGTTGTGTGTAACAAGAAGACATTAACTGGTATCCATCATATTACAGTAAACAGAACGAACACAGAATCTGAGGCTGAGGAAATATTTGGCTACTTCTGGCTGTTTGAAATTACACCAGCAGATCATTTGTGTATAAAGATGGAGAATAGACATTCCCTAATATTATATAACAACCAAAGTTCATCGTGATCAAAGACAGAGCAGATCAAAACAGTGTCCATAATGCTGTAAAGAGTCTTGGTGTACATGGTATTATACAGACCAATAAACGGGGACATTTTAAAGAAAGAGGAGGCTGTAAACATAATATTAATTTCTGGTTGTCTGTTAAATAGAAAAAGTTAATAGAATGCTATTTAAACTTAGGATCTCTTAATTGCCAACTAACTGATCATATTATCAGTAATTTCAAAAGTATCTCAAGAATGTTATGACATTATTAGGTTCTTTGCTGCTGCAAAACTAACACACTAAAAAAAATATTTTTGGGTCACATATCATTTGAACTGGTGACGTTTGCTTATGTTTGTGTGTTGGGGTATTGAGGGGCAGGATTGTCTTGCCAGTAAAATAACAGGATATATGATGTGTTCGATCGTAATCCATGCTATTGAATCAACACATCAGAGGAAACCAACTGGTGAAGCAAATATCGTAGTAGTGCATGTCAAATATTAGAGCAGATGCCTCGCGTTTAGGGAAGTAACCTGTTTTCACTCATTGTCTTTCCACTGTAATGTGTGACTGCAGAGGTATTTGGAATCTATTATTATAAAGGGACCATATAATGTGGGGAGTGTTGCGTAGTAAATTGTCACATTTTGGTCCAGAAACATCACTTACAAGTGTGAATGTAATTTGACAATGCACCAGACTTTTTATATTGTAAGATCTTTCAAGTTTAACAGAAAACCAGCCTGGCAAACAAAAAGATTTATGCCAAAATCTTTCTAACAATACTAAATGTTTATATATATATATATATATATATATATATATATGAAATATTTGTCTTAAGCTGTTTCAGTTTTTAGAAATAAAGCTTTGTATTTCAAATGTAAAATTGTTGATTGTGTTTTTTTATTTTATTTTTTTAATTATTTTTTTATGTATAATGCTGTAAAATGTTCTCTTTTGATAATAATATAAAAATACTGGAATTTAGACTTGGGTGATATGTGACCCTGGAGCACAAAACCAGTCTTACGTCACATGGGTATATTTGTAGTAATAACCAAAAATACTTTGTATGGGTCAAAATTTTGTTTTTTATTTTATGCCAAAAATCATTAGGATATTAATTAAAGATATTTTGTACATTTCCTACTGTAAATATATCAAAACTTAATTTTTGATTAGTAATATGCATTGCTTACTCATTTGGACAACTTTTAAAGGTGATTTTCCTCAATATTTAGATTTTTTTAATGCACCCTCAGATTCCAGATTTTCTAATAGTTTTATCTTGATCAAATATTGTCCTATCCTAACAAACCATACATCCATGGAAAGCTTAGTTATTCAGCTTTCAGATGATGTATAAATCTCAGTTTCGAAAATTTGACCCTTATGACTGGTCTTGTGGTCCACGGTCACATATAGAAATTACATTTAACATTAAGTCACTTTTAATATTGATATTTAATATGTAATTACAAGCAGAAGTAGTACACACCATCCAACAACAAAAGTTATTATTTGGATGCATGCTTTTTTTTTTTTGCAACTATTAATAATGTGAGTAGCAACTAAAGCAGCCAAACCTGTTTAATATAGAGATGTTTCAGTGTATTTAACCTCACCCAAAAGACTATTTGTAAATGGATTTCTGCAAATAATGAAAAATGTTTAAAAGACTTAGTTTGAACATTTACAATAATATGGAAGTCAATTCTAACCCATAGATCACCTTGACACGAGACAGGGTGTCTCCTGGTTCATTTACAGAAATTAGAAAAAGCACTTTTATATTATGATTATTGATTACTACTTAAAATGATTGTAATCCTATTTATTGATGTGTTTGAGATTTCTTTCCTGAATGATCAATTTCCGGATCGGTGAGATATTTGAAGTGTGCTGTGTTGTAGCATCACCGTTAAAGTGCGTTAATGATGCTCACTCGCTGTGACATGAGATGATGGTTGTTCTTCTTTAGTTAAGGACTGTTCTGTAAGTGTCTGCACACTGTCTGTGAGATGAGGCTTGAGGACACAGCAGCAGCGGCGGCGCTGCATTTGGAGTCAGACCACAGGACAGCAGTAATCACTGTAGCACTGGTGTGGAAATGCAATAATACAATTTTTTATTTATCTACATTATATGAATATAAATATAGACATGTAAATATTTTTTTAAATACGTACTGTATGTATGTGCATTTATATATTCATAATAAATATACAGTCGCCGTGATTTTGCCAAGTAAGACATGTTCCTGGATCAATGTCTTTTGATGATGCTGGATTAACATTATTGGTCAAAAATATAGACTTAACCCAATCCCTACCCCTTAACCTAACCCTACCCATAATTTATTCATAAAATCAGTGGGAAATGATAGCTGATTAACAAGGGTGTAAAAGGACCTAACTATGATTTTAAGCCTAAAACCGATATTTCCTGAAAAGTTATTTCTCAATTCTGATTGGTTGATTGGAATGTTTTTCCAGGATCAACAAGGATGTTGATCCAGGAACATGTTGTACTTGGTAAAATCACGCTCACCATAAATATACACAGAACAAACACACATATTTGGCAAACAAAAACTTATTGTTGGATGTGATTAATCATGAATCATTTATATATAATATAAATTATATGAATATAGATATATAATATGTAAATACATGTAAACATTTTCAAAATATATACTTTATATGTGTGTCTTTATATATACATAATAAATACACAGCACACACACATATGTAAACAAAAACATTTATTTTGGATGTGATTAATCACGATTAATCGTTTGACAGCACTACTTATACTGTTCAAAAGTTGTTTTGTTTTTTGGAGTTTTTGAATGAAATGAATACTGTACTTTTATTCAGTAAAGTTGAATTAAATTGATCGTAAAAGGCTGTAAAGACATTTCTAATGCACAAAAGTACAATATAAAAGTATATAATGTTCAAATTAATGCTGTTCTTTTCAACTTTCTATTCATTAAAAAATCGTGAAAAAAATTTATAGTTTCCACAAAAATATTATGCAGCACAGATGTCTTAAGCATTAATATTAATATTAATCTTTAATGTATTTTTAGATAAAATAATGCAGCCTTGGTGAGTTTAAGAGATTTTCTAAAGCATTTAAAAATATTATCAACTAAAGTTGTGTAGGGTTAGGGATTTGTTCAATCCATTATCCTAAATATGAGCAATAGTAATCCTAATGATGAAAACTGCATGGATTCACAGTCCACACCTGGAAGGTCACATTAGAAAACCTTTCCTGAAGTTCAGAAAGAAAAAATCCATCCATCAAGTCCTGCATGCATTCAGGAAGGCAAAACTTAAAAGGAACGACAAATATGATGATTCATCAGTTAACGGAAGCTGACTGTGGAAAATATATGGTATTTATGTAGTCAAACTATAAGTGATGTAAGATATAAAGCAGGAAAATAACTGAATACGTGTGCTTGGGTCTTGATTGGAGTGGAATGGACTACTGAACATCACAATGCCGTTTTTGTAGAGCCAAAGAGGTATGGAAGCTGCTGGGTGAGTTTGGCTCCACCAGGAGCAGCGGTCACATGGGTTCTCCTTCCCCTGCTACGAAATTCAGAACCTGGATGTTCTGCAGAACAAATAAATGCATGCAGGACCAGGTCATATTTCATTTCTAAAGTCTTGTGTGCATTAGTTTCTCCAGGAAGTTGGCTGTTGGCCTGCTCATCATGTTCTTTGCAGCTTCCAACTCCGATAATTCCATAATTTAGAAACTTCCGTGTGGGTGGGAAAAAGCCATTCTGATGAGTTGACAATAACTATTTTGGTCTAATTATACAGGAATTAACTCTCTTTTGTTGTCTGCATAGCATAACAAACATTTACGTACGTAACCGGTTGAATGAAAATAATCTCTCAAAGTTGCTCACTTGGTTTTGAAGCCAGAGGCACAGTTTAACCAGTTCTTCATCTTGGTTCTCATTACTTGTAGATTTATCTAAAGCCAAAGACAAACACATTTCCATTAGATGATCTTTTTGAATGCTGAACTTAAAAAGGGGATTTAAACTTAAAATGTTTTCTTTATTGGTTCTTACTGATCTTATTGTAGTCTATATCATGCTAACTCAATATTTCTGCAACTTTAATTTCTGTCTAATAAATAATAAATTACCTTTTGCCTCTTGCAAAAGATTCAGTTCCTCTTCCAGAACTGCAATTCATTCATCTTGCCCTGAGCATGAAATATAAGGAAATTAATACCACATGACACCTGAAAAAATGATATGAGCTGTGCACCCGGAGACATCTGATCATTGTAAACACAGACTTGGATACTTAAACTGAACAGAAAAGCAGATTTAGACACCGAGTCCACAGTAGATTTACATTTAGTCATTTAGCAGATGCTTTTATCAACTTACAATAAAAGCAATCCAAATCAACAAAAGAGCAATGATATGCAAGTGCAATAACAAGTGCTACGAAAAGAAAACGGATAGAATAACAAAAGAATAGAGCAAGCTATGTTAGAGGCCTTTTTTTTGCTTTTGTTAATTGTATAATAAAAAGAAAACCGAGAAAGATTAGAGAAGCAAGCAGTACCCTAAATTAATAGAATGCAAATCTAAAACGGGCAAGGTTTTTTTCTTCTTCTTTTTTTAAAGAATAGAATTAGAATAGAGAGTTAGAGGGTAAAATAAAGATGAAAGAGATGTGTTTTTAGCCGGTACTAAAGCGACCAACATTCACTTGCAGAACGCAATCTTCTGAAAGGCACACAAGTCTGAATACAGTATGTTTCCATCCAAAGATGCAAATTTAACTTGCGTGCAGAACTTGAATATCGCATAAAACATTTGCGAATAAAGCACCGTTTCCATCCAACGAGTCAAAAGAGAACAAAATCGCCACTTCCTGATAAACTGGCACTAAGTAGGCTATCTCTAAGAAAACAAAGAGAAGCCAGTATAATAATTTTAATAAATGCGGTCATTGCTTTTAGAGGTGGCTGCCTGCTGTTTGGGAACGCCGTCATGCAAGACAGTAATTATACAGAAATACTTTGACGACAGACTTTCTTTCCTCAGGAATTTCAGAACGACCAAAACAACATATAGAAAAAACGAGATCGGCGGGTCTCATAGTCACACGACTTTTTCCAATGTGCATGGAGGAATTTATTCGGTAAACGTGTTTCCGTTGCAGTTTATGCGCATTTTTTCTTATCGGATAAAAATGTTATCCTACTCAGTTGTGCGCATAAGTTTTTTTATGCGCATTTTTAGAATTGATGGGCATCTTGGCGTTTCCATCCAGCTATTTTTATGCGACAGGCTCATCCAAAATGCGCATAAGAATACTGTAGGTGGATGGAAACCTGAGACTGTAAAAATAAAGGAAGTATCTTACCCTATGTTCAATATCCACAGCCTGAGTGTTCACCTTTCTCATTTTTAGAGAAGATTTGTTGTTATTTTTTTAAGTTTGATAAAAACGCTTTAGAAGTTGGTCAAGGTCACGGTATGCACAACCTTTGATCTTACAGTGGAAAGATTGTCCTTGATGTGTAGCACTGGCTGGTTCTGTGGAAAGATCTCTCTGAATAATTGAGCTTCATAGTCTGAAACATCAAAACTGACATTTTTAAGTGATTTATATCATCCATGGGTGTTTTGTTTGCTCTGTGTATTCTAATTTGATCGCCCATATGCTTTTATTCCATCACTGGCATGGTTGGAAACCTGTCATTTACATAATCTGCAATGCATGGCATTAGATTGTTGCTTCTGATTGTTGACATTTATCATGACATTTTATTGGCTTGCCACGACAGATGGGAAAACTGTAAAATGTCTGTAAGTCTTACCATTGTCTTGTCTTTCTTTGAAAGCCTTTCGATCACAAAAACGGATAGCCAACATTTGATTATTTCAGAGATGGTTTAGATCGTTCTTGTAATGCAGTCTCTTTGATTTCTATAACTTTGAAAAAAAAGAAGAAAAAAACAATGATTGCATTGACATTTAAAAGTAGCTACACTGTGCAGAGATATTCAGTCACTTTTTGTAAGTAGCCTACAACATTGACACTTGTCCCTCCTTGCGGGCGGAACGCCGTCAAAAGCACACCGCCCTGCCTGACATTACATCAGATTGGCAGAACACACACAAGCTCAACCGACTTCAGAGACTACCGGCACGAAGATGAGTGATGACATTGAGGTATTTTGATAATATTTTTCGAATATTGTGTTTATCATGCAAACATTGAATTGATATAAACATAACATTAACATAAAAAGCAGAAATAGAAGCTAATTAGTAAACAGTAAGTGTTATCATAAAAAAAACTACAACGTTGAGTTACTGGTGACAGGTATTTACAGACTGGTCAAGTGCCGCCCTCACCTGTGACATGCATTGTTGGTAGAAGGCAACACACACACACACACACACACACACACACACACACACACACTCTGGCTAAAGTTTGCAGCCCAGAAACATTATGCGCACAGTGACTCAGGAGAAAATAAAAAATGTAAATGTGTAAATCTAAATGTAAATAACTGGACAGGGTAGATTACTTAAAAATTGTAGTCTCTTGCTGATTACAAATTACTGTCATTCTGACATTTTAGGTAATGTATTCTGACTGCCTCATGTTGTTTCAAACCTATGAATTTCTTCTGCTGAACACAAAATAAAATATTTCGAAGAATGTTAACAACTAAACAGTTTCTGGTCCCCGTTAACTTCAATGTATTTTTCCCCCATACTCTGATAAAGAGAAAGATCACGTCATCAAGAATGCAGAACAGTAGCAACACGCAATTCAAAAATACACAAGGATATAACCAGTGGATATAACCCTTAAGCAGGATACACGATAAGCAGACAATGAATTTGTCAGCCTATTTGCTGTCTTTTTTTTTATATTATTCATAAATAGCTACAGTATGTCGGATTTCTGTGTTTGTTTTCAGTTCTGGGAGATTTGTTTGAACATTGGTAACGAGAAAGAGCTGCGGCTCCGCTAGGCGGCGCTGCGGTTCTGTTAGAGCGCATCCCCGAAGTGTTCGACCAGTCTAGGGGTACGATGCAGGGAAGATCATGAGGTGAAGTAACACCACCAGTTTAGAAAACTCCAATTTATAACAGATATATTTGAAAACTAGGTACTGTATAGAATTTTGAAACGTATAGCGCGGGAATGAATGAATGATTAATTAAGTAAATGCAGTGCAGAGCTGTTACAGTTAGCCAAATCTGTTTAAAAATCGTTTTAGCAATAAAATAAAATAATTTTAATAATTTTAATATTTACAAATAATATAACTGTAGGCTATTCCACACTGACGGAGTGGGGACACAACTTTGTGTTGCTTTTCCTGGATAATTAATTACTTTTTTCTTTTCTTTTCTTTTTGCCAGAACGACATAGGGTGATGAAATAGCATATTTTTTATTGTATTTGCCTTATTTACTCTGTCTATTATTATGATCCCTAAAACGATGTGTCAACATTGCCTAAGGACTGTATTATATTCAATGTTTCGAGACAGAAGCTGGCATACTTTGTTAGATTTGGCGGTTGCTATTTAAACCTAGTGCAAATAATTAATCTGTATATCATTATAACTGATTTCTAAGAACAATTGCATCAGCGACTTGTCTTTCAGTAAAGTATTTGACTTGTGATCAACGTGAACAGTTTTTTTTATTATTATGCTAATAAACATAACACAGGTGTCATTTATATACAAAAGACAAAATGTATTAACATTTATTCAACGTGAACAGTTCCCAAATCTGTTTCCGCCGCCCCGCATCTCTTTTACGTGCCCTGCGCGATGACGCCATCAACGGCCGTCAGACAGACCTGACAAATGCTCGCGGAAGATGCAAAAGAAAAAGGACCCGCTGGTAAGTTTCAACAAAAAACAATTTTCCTTATTACGAGACCCAGTACCGGCGTTATACCTCTCAGAAATCCCAACTGCGAGGCTCAGACAAAGCCCCGTTTGTTCAGACGCTGTTCCACAATGCGTTCGGTATGAATGTGTGCCATGAAACACAGCTAAAACATAATTAGAGACCCGCTGGTGTGATTTAAACATTAGCAGAAAGTGAGCGGTTTGTTGTCGCCACTCGCCCCTCATTCAAATCAACGGCTGCAACGGAAAACAACGTACACCGGTGAGAAAAGCGACAGGAGAAGCTTTAAGGTCAGCCTTCATGTGCTGGGCTGTCAGTGTCTTCAGCAAAATAAACAGTTACGTTAACCGTGTTTAACCGCGTGGCGCGTGACATTTATTAGTGTTGTTGATTAATTCAGTAGGTTTTCCTCTAAAAGCATTTGCGGCTGAGGAAGCTTGAAACTTGAGTTGAGAGTGAAAATAAGTGATACATGCAGTTATTGTAGTGTGTATGAATTGAATTGGTTTATTTTGGTAGTATATAACACATGTATTTTGGAGTAGAGCGTTGGAAAATTGGATATCAGCACACCGCTCTGTTTTGTCTTGTGTACAGTAACCCTCACTTTATAGTCACATCCTGTCAATTATTTCTTTGTTTTTTCAGCTGTTATCTACAGCTACATCTGTTATCTGTGGTTACTCAAACAGAGCAGGGCAGGAACTTATGAAATAGGCCTCAGAGTAAACATATAAGCTTCACGTGAGTAGTAAACTGCACCCCAGCCAACCAGCTGTCCTTCTCTGGCTAATGCGGTGTTTAAAGTTCACTGCCACTGTGTGGTGTGCTTGACTAGAGGTTTTTACAAGCACAGGTGCGACAGTGACAACAAACCTAGAGTAACTGTGGTGACAGAGCCCAGTTCAGAGTTGTTGGCAAGTTTTGAAGCAGACTTGATCAGATAAAATTATGGGAAGTCAGAGAGGTTTATCGCTCTGTCACACAATGCCGGCGCTGTCGTAATTTGCAAGCATGCTTGTTAAAATAGCGTGTACAATCTAACACGTCACGTTAGACTGTGTCCTGTGGCTTAGAAAGTATTCCAATACGTCTGTGGTGAAACGTAAAACCAGTGTAGTGTCAGCTGACAAAGTCAAAGAGAGTCACTAGTTATAATAATGGTCTGTAGAGAATAACAATAGGTTACAGGAAGTAAAAATCCCTTTCTTTATCTTTAGCTTGAAATTTAACAACAAGATAAACTGAACAGACATACCACTCTGAGATTGGGATATGCTTGTGTAAGCCTCAGGTGACTTTATTTTCAGGTTTGTGTTGATGCAATTACATATTTAGATTTTTGTTCTCAAACTGCATCAGTATTTCTTATTAAAGGACTAAAATCCACTGACTTTGCTCAAAAATTAACACCTACAAAAATAGCTTTTGCATTTCTTCTGTTTTGCAATTTTACTACCGAATATTGGATTTAATCTTTTTTATCCACTCCTTTCAATTAGCACAGAATTTGTATTTCCTTTTTTTTTTTTTTTGTAACTGATCACAGGTTTCATTGATCTGAGCTTATGCAGCCCAATTTATGAGTGAATATTGCCATATTGAATATTTAAATTAATATTATCCACAAATAATATATATTATTTTAATTTAAAAGCTGGAATCAATTAATTAAAAAATAAATAAAAGGCCTACGATCAATCATTTCCAAAAAGAAATACAAAACCTGTGACAAATGAAAACAAAAAACCAGGCTGACAGAAAGGTCGAATCCAAGGTTTGTTGATGATCTAGCATTTTTTCAGCAGAGCACAAAGGTTAAATGCCTTATTAAACAAAAGTAGTTTGCTTGAAGTTGTCTCACAAGTTATGTCTGTTGGCACAGTTTTAGTCACAAAGGTTGGGTCACAGTATGCATTGCTTTGTTTTTGCTTTAAATCAGGTTTGTAATTTTGTGAGTCATTTTAGAGCCGGTTGGCTTTGCTTTTGAAGTCTCCATAGAGACAATGAATAGGAAAAGTACTTCCTTAACTGAGGTTTCTAATGTGGTCACTGCTGCACTCTACAGGCCAAAGTAATACCCCATAATGCTGTGCAGTGCTGATCATTACAGAATATGTTTGTGTTTGATTGCAGAGGTGAGGGAGAGTTTAGTGGATGTCTGCTTGTTCACCCCTTGGATGATGTGTAGGGTGTATTTGCACTTTCCATGTGTGTGTAAAAGGTTTTGTGTGTGAAGAAAAACGCTTCATTTCACTGAATTTCCCTCTTTCTCGCTGCCCTGTCCTCTGTTTCTCTCTGTTTTTCACAGCAATTGTGGACTGACATCTCTCTGCTATCTAACATTTCCAGAGAGCCTCCGCCTGCAGGCACTGTCAGGACAGCCAGGAGGAAGATTATAAACCGCGCTCTGTCCCAGCAGCCTCTGCTCCATCTATTTATAACTTTGCAGTGCATTTAACTTTCTTTGAAGCTCCCATTAGTTTTAGGAGACAGATTGAGAAGTAGCTGGAGGAGGTGTGTGTTTCCCTGATGTTTGTTCTTCATCAGACTTTTTTAGAAATGCAGAGTTTTAAGTAAATCCAATGGTATGTTCAGAATCACAGCAAAAGTGAAATTAGGGAGTAAGGCGACTGATAGCATGTGTTTTAGTGTAACATTGTGATGCAATCCTGAAAGTTTTTGTTTGGTATTTTCACAAGTGGAATCAATCTTTTGATTTCCCACCACTGATCAGCCAGGGCTTGGATGTTTGGTCCCTTGTTTACCTTGGTTTTGGAGGAAAAAAAAATCTTTCTCTGTGGGAAGCTCTGTTCTTGTTTCAACAACACTCTTCTCAGAACAGACTTCGGACAGAAAGTCGACAATACCGCTTTTTGTTTTTGTTGAACTGTATGGTCTCTGAGCCTGGATGTATTCCATTGTAAATCTTAATCTTTCGTTTGTTCTTATCCTGAATTCAACTCTTGTAAGCTTTAAATTAAGGTATTATTTCTTTTAATATGGTCACTAACAGCCCAAACAGACCCCTCTTTTCGGGATGTGTATCATTCTCATTAGTTGTGACTACAAAGGCATTATCACTGTTGTTTATAATTATTAATAGAGCTGTGTAGGGGTAACAAAATCTTTTTAGGTGTGCATTAAGAAGGCAGCCTTGTCAGTGGCGCACGAGATGAGATGATGATGTAAGTGTCATTGCATTTGAATGTTTTTGTTAGCCAGGTGAAGAAGCCATTAGATGAGGCACTGATGAGTAATTGATTACACATATTGCTGGAAAAGGGAAAATGCGTAGATCTTGTTTACGTCAAAACTGAAACCAAGCTGTTTACAAAGAATGCATATATCGCACATTTTCTAGAGGGACATCTATCACCGTTGCACTCGCGTCTCACACAAGTGAGCTGCATGTTTAAAAATTAATGTAAGTTCAACTTTGAAAAAACATATCTATAGTCTTAATGGTGTTTTTTTTTTCCCATCCCACTGCAACTCGTGAAAAATATACTCTCTGTGATTGGCTTTCGGCCCTTGGTATTATTTCAAGAATACATACATGCTGCTTTTTTGTTTATAGTTGTTTAAGCTACTTAATTTTAATTGGTTTATAAACATTATTTTAAAATGCCCCTATGCCTTTTCAACTATTACCTTTCGTGCAGTGTGTCATGTAGCTGTATGTGAACATAAAGTGCGAGATAAATATCGTTATTGTCTATAAAAAAAAAAGTCTGCTCACAATTTGCCTAAACAAGTCGTCAGGAATTTTAATCTTATTCTGTTACAGCTCTATGTCACAAAGTAACACATTTGACACATGACCAATCACAGCAGTTAGGGCTCATGGAAAGGAGGGATTTAGAGAGACTGATTCTTTCGCAGGAGTTGTTTATGAATCATTCAGAAATTAGGTAAAATGAAGTATATTTTCTGAGAAAACTAACATGTTTTTTTGAACTTGCATGCATGTAAACCTGTTTTAGGAGACTTAAAAACAATATTAGCAACCATAAAAATGGCATAATAGGGGCACTTTCACATGTTATAATAGGCTCGATATGCCCTCTTGTGGCCTCGGGAGAAAAGCCAAAAGCCAAAGCTTCTTAAAGGTATAGCTCACTCAAAAATTCCAATATTTAAGTGATTGTGCAAATTGTTGAATCAGTGTTTTGAGTTGGTTTCATTTAAAGGCATAATATGTAATTTATTTTTTTGCTGCTTGAGGTTGCGTATTCAAAACAAAACAAAGAAACAAAGGTGTAGTTTAATGACGCCATGACTGTGGAATCATGGGAGTTGTTGTCTTCATCCCCACAGCCGAGGCAATCCAAAGGGTCTCGGGCAGAAATCATATTCATGGATGAGCTAATGATTTATTAACATAGTAGTATGAAGCAGGGTGAGGCCGAAAGCCATCGAAGCGAAACAAGGCTGCTGAATGAGCACGACACATGGCTCAAAAGCAGTGGAGGAACTTGAGGGGTTATGACGTCATTGGCACTGGCAGGCTACACAATGACACTATTGACACGGTCCATGTCACTAGTTTAAATTGCTTATTTCTCTGGATTTAAACATTCATTGAAACATTTGGGATAATGTAAGGGCACAAGTCAGCAAAGTACACCGTGTTTCTAATTATTATGCAAGTCACAGTTCTCTTGAAATATGGTGAGGAAGAAAGATCTTAATGAAGATGTAAAGTATTAAGCAATGCAATGTCTTGCAAAAGCGTCTAAACAAACAATATTTTGCTAAAAGCAAATAAATTATTGAACTGTCAAAAGATTTGTGAGTGACTTCACAAAAACCTCACAGAGAAACCTTCACAGTGGCTGTAGAAACACATTTTCAAACGGTTTAGCAGCATGGTATTTATGCAACATGGGATAGTGTGTTGTCCTGCATGAAAATCCGATACCACTATTCTTAATTTTATACCACAGCAGAAAATGGTCAGTTATGAACTTCACATATCTTTCAGAATTCTTAATGGCACCCTAAAATAACTTTCCATCTCACTTCCCAATATTCAAACCCAAATCATCACCCACTGTCTCCTTGCTGATGTTGCAGTCTCATTGGAATAGAAGGGCCATTCTTCAGAAATCCATGTATCTTCAGAAATCCATGTATCTGGACCATCCATTGTACTGCTGCATTCGTAATGAATAAAACTATTTTTAAAACAAGTCTTCCTGTGTTTCTACAGCCACTGTGTAGGTTTCTCTTTGTGAGGTTTGGTTAGCAGTGACTGAAACGCAGCTTTACACACAACTGGCAGTCTGTATGGAGAGGATCTTGAGCTTAAAACACCTGTTTGCTGCTCAGCAGTGGCTTTTTTTTTTACAGCTGCCAATACATTACAGTTCATTTGTTTGACAGAAACTTTCCCTAAGAAATCTTTATCTGACCAAGATCTTCTGTGCTCTAAGTCACTCACGTAGGGTAAACGTACCTATTAAGCTCACCAAAATCTTCACGGAGACATTTTTAGTGCACAAGCTATTGGTTTATGTTAAAAAGAAATATTAATCTCTCACACAAAAAAATTACATTTTATTTTGAATGACTAAAGCATTTAAATTAATATATACATCATTAAATGCAACACTAAAATCAAGCAACAAGGCATTCAATTTGATCAGTTATATATGTATAGTGAAGTATCATTTAAGCACATTGCAGCATCTAGACAAGTCCACGTTCAGTAACACATAAAAAAAATCTAATAACAAAACAAACCAATAAATTCATTCATTCATGGGGATCAACACAGAAACTAGCCTCACTATGAAGCCTCTTATTAAATGGATTAAATAAGACTTCTCTATAGTCTCTTAAGGCTACATAAGGAATACACTACACAATTTTTGCTCCGATTCTCCACTGATTTAAACTCTGGAGAAGTTGACACTAGTTACCAAAGGTCAGAGCCAGTCTGCAGATTTGAGTTATTTAATAGAAAAGAACATATTTAATAAAAAAAATATGTAGTGTATGATGATCACAGATTCTCAGTCTTTTAGTGTATGATGCCCAGTTTTCCTTTTTTGACTGTTTACAAAGTCGGTGAGTGTATGATGTCTGGTGTTTTAAAAATCTGTTCACATTTTAAAAGTCGTGTAGTTTATTCCAGCCTTTAGTCACTTTTTTCCTGGACAGATACGACAGATTTCTGATGGCTTCTTCTTTGAATGGACTACATGCCTCTTTCAAATTTGGACATAAACTAGAGTTCTGTCTAGATTTTGTTATCTTAAAGCTGTGAAAATAAGTTATTAACCATTTTATAAAGATTAACTTAAAGTGACAACCATCAGTTAAAATGTAAAAGTCTGTTTATGAAGTATTTACATAGACGTTCAATGTGGAAAAGAGTACACTGAGATTAATTGGAGCAGCAACAGTTTTTTTTAATCAATTTCATGTCATATTAAAATGACTATTTTGCCAAATAAATAATCTGTCCTGTATTAAGTTCATTCATATTTATGAACAACTATTAACAATATCTATAAAATTATACTTTTTCTAATTGATGTCACACTAAACTGTGATATTTTCATAGTAGTGTACCCTTTAAGGTCAACTTAAAATAAATGAAATCTTAAAAAATTACAGCAATGCAAAAGCACAGACTAGCAATAAACTCTAAATTTATAATATTATGGATTTAAAAGCACAAGCCAGTAATGTTTGTGAAGTAATATATTAGTGTAGCACAGTCTTATACAGTGAGTCAGCTAACTGTTCTGTAGCATCTGCGCTATGTTGTTAAAACTATATTTTGGATCTAACTTGAATTATTTCCCACATCCAAGTTCCAGGTTATAATGTGCAAAATTCTGAACATTAATCTCTTAATTTTACAGTAATTACAGAAACGTACCCAAAATAAAGGCTTAAATATCTAAGAAAAGCACATTTTGCTACTCTTTTGGTGAAAGTTTTTAGACAGCTTTCAAAATGGACACCAGACAGTGTGAACACATGGAGATCCATATCTCAGTGTGTAATGATCTGATTGACTTGAGGCATGTAGTAACAAACACATCAATTGGTTAAGACATCAAGTAGGGTAATGCATTATTTTGTCTTTTTATAATCTGATCTCAAATATGGAAGTATGGTTAATGGGTACATGAGCTTAGTAGGTACGTTTACCCTATCTTTTGACAGTTCAATTATCTCTATTTGCTTTTTGCATAATATAGTTTCTTTAGATGCCTTTTGTAAGACATTGCATTGCTTCATACCTTCAATCTTCAGAAAGATCTTTCTTCCTCACCGTATTTCATTAGAACTGTGACTTGCTTAATAATGTGGAACAATCTTTTTAAGAAGGGTTCTTATTTACCCTAGACCTGGCTAACAATTGAACAAACCTGTCTGAAATTTTGACCAGTTATCCAAAAAGATGTCAAAAAACCCCCAACAAAAATCTGAAAGCCTATTGATGTCACTTGCATAATAATTTGGAACACGGTGTATATAACACTGTTCTAGTGGTTTTTGGATATATTAATAAAAAAAAGCTCACATATTGTGCCTTTAAACTGTTCAAAAGAACTAATCATTTGAATGAAGTAGGTTTTCAGGAATACTAACACACATATGTACATGTCAGAGCTCATTGTCTTTCAAACATATTTTATTGGTTTGTCATATTTCTACTCTTTTAGAAATTTTTTTATTCTCTTGAAACTTGGTTAAACAAATAATTACATAAGATACAGCGCAGAATGTGTTTATGGCATATGGAATACAGTGTTGGTTACTGTGTTAAAAATGTTTTATTTATTGCTAGTGTTGCAAATATTGTAAATAATCTGAGTTTGTACTTGGCAGGAGAGAAGTTTCTCTTGCTCTCATAGATACATGTACAACATTTTTGTCACAAACAAAAGGACTGATCATTGCAGGTTTCATAAAGGGTGCTTGAAGTACTTGAATTTGACTTTTTGAAATTTAAGTCCTGGAAAACCCTTGAAAACAGCCATATTTTTCAGAAGGTACTTGAAAAGTCCTTACATTCTTAAAGGGCAGAGTATATATGAAATAAGTGTATTTTTATGCAAAATTAAAGATGCAACACTTCTTATATAAATTTAGTTGTTTTGCCTGTTTTGCGTGGCTTTTAGCAGCGCACAAGAACTTGCGATATTACTCCTTGAGGTGAAAAGTGAAAAGTTTGCATATTACATTATGTAGGCCTATTTTATCAGGGTTGGTCAATAAGACCATGTACTTGGTTTTGGTACTTTATTTGAACAAATTATTATTGCCATATCATTAGTTTATATATAAATAGTCACACTAAAGCCTGTTTTTCACTTAGGTCTATTTGTTTAACTAAAAAATATCTGATTACTCAATTATCAATATAACCAGTAGATAACTTGATTAACAAAATAATCAGCAGTTACAGCTCTAAATTAGTTCAAATATTTTCAAATACAACTGCATTGTTTTGATTTGTGTGACAAATATTTTGTCATAAAAAAAAATCTGAAAATAGTATTAAAATATTGTCTCATTCTAGTGAACCAAGTATCTGTTCATCTCGTGAGCTAAGTGTATTGTCACACACCCTAGTGTTGATAAGTGGTGAAACCGCTCATAATTTCCCAAGTGTATGATACAGCTTTCATTCTTCAGGTCAATCATTTTCATGAAAAAAATAAAATACAAAAATCAGTTTGAATAAAGAAAGTGATAACTTTGCCATAATATCCTTCCAAATGTTAAATGCATTCTTTTGTGCTGCACTTTATTTGTGCCATTTCGTTTTATTCGTTTATTAGAGTTCAAAAGTTAATAACATTTATTTTTTGATAAGTGAGATCTCTGAAAAAAAAAAAAAAGTAGTGCTTGAAAAGTTCTTGAAATTTCTGGTATTTCATTTTGCAGTTTCTTTACTAACCCAGTCATTGAAATGTACTGAGGAACAATCCGGACTGCCCATCAACACAAATCAATGGAGGGAGGTGGAGGCGTTTTGACTTTTGACTATCAAAAGTACAAACATTTCCATAGACAAAGATTAAATCCAGGTGTGGCCATTCAAAGAATTTGTGTGCGTGTTTGTGTTCTGGTTTGTTTAGGAGCGTTGCGTAATGTTCAACTTGTCAGATGGAGGACGGAGAATGATGATGGTTAAGAACATGGCAGGGCCTGAGGATGTTTTTATCAGTTTTTAGTGAACTGCATTTTTCCACCTCCTTATTGTGTACTTTCTTACATTCTTTTCATACCACATACATAAGCTCCTACTCTAAAACAGTTTGAAAGGTGAAGAGAGGTTGATGGGGGAGAGTGCGGTTTCAACTACGTGGAGGCTCTGCTAGAGTGAACATGACCTTGTGCCTCTCAGTGGACTGCAGATGATCATTCTCGATCATCTAATGGAAATCAGTTTGTTCAGCATGGCCTTGAACCTGCGCTTGGCCCAATTCTGTCTGCAGGAGAACCAGGCAGAGTTTGTAATTGAGACCCAGATAGGGCGACCCGGGAGACATGAAAACAATTAAAGCTTTATTTATTTATTTATTTTCAATTCATGTCGCTGGCTGAGTAAAATGATAAATTGCTTACCTTGCTTTCGATATCACACTTGTTAGTAATTGATTAAGAGTTTTAACAACATGATGTAGTTGTAGAGAAAAACTGTCAATCAAATAGCACATCTTAGTGATAATAAATTCACGTCACATTGCTGACACTGGTTAGAGGAGAATAATGAGAGGTTGAGCTATTATTAGATCTCTGAAATGTTAAGGGTTGTTTCAACCCTGTGTTATTTTCTGTATTTGCGGAGTGCAAAATTAGTTCTTCAGTCGAATGTCAAAGATTTCCATAAAAGAAAGTGGCAAAATCTACCAGTCCATCCTGCTTGTGCATGTGCATTTTTAGTTGTCTAAAACCATACAATTGCTTTGTGTGAGGAACTAAGTTTAGAGCATTAATTGAATGTGCTGTCTGCTGTATTGTTTTTGTATTGTTTTCAAACTCGCCTACATCCTCCTGATAAATCACAAGAATTGGTGGTGTTTGGTGTCAGTGACTTCAATCCTGATTCTTTTGAAATTTTCTAGTGATGCACCGAAATGAAAATTCTGCGCCGAAACAGAAACCGAAAATTTAGGATGCACTTGGCAGAAAACCGAAACTGAAGCCGAAAATGGCTTCTTTTAAAAACGTATATATATATTGCTTGGATTTAATGGATCTGAGATGAAAAATCACAATATAATAATCAAAATTTTATTAACAGTTACATAACAAAACATAAAATATTTTTAACAATAAATATAAATAATAATTATTCTTCAAGTTTTATGTTCCATCAAATAAAATAGTTTTTTAAAAATTGTGCAAAAAAAATCCACAATTTTGGAGATTTTGCAGAACAAATGCTACATATTGCAACTTTGGTGTCCTCTCGTATAGGGCTGTCACTTTTGTGAAAAAAAAAATCCTGTTCGATTTTTGAGACATAGGCAAAGTGTTCATTGAATCGTTAGTAAATTGCCTATATTTAGCGTTGATCCGTTTTTCAACGCCAAATATAGGCAAATCCACCGACAACTAAACAGGCATTAGGGCGAACGTAAAGAGGGCGCTTGAGACGCGCACAAGTCAGCAATGTGGACTGCCATAACATCAATGAAAAACATTACTGAAGGCTACATTGATATTATGCACTAATAGGCTGTGTGTGTGTGTGTGTCAGAACCTGCAGTTGCTGTGTGACGCGCGTTCGCTGCGAGCGTATAGTGGCGAGCTGGACGCACTCCGAGAGAAGGCCGTTAAAATCGATTCCCTATTTTCGTTTTCGAAACTTGTGTTGGTTGGTCCGATCGATTGTGCAGCTTTTGTGACAAGCTTTTTTTTATTGTGACAGCCTTTTGACATGCTTAATCTTTGATAGGCAGACGCGTGATAACAGCTCGACCGTGAGTGAAACCTTAGCGCTTGTGCACGGATGGGAGGGGCGAGTGACATTCATTTTCGGTTTACGTTTTCCTGGACCTGGATATTGACCTGGATATCTCAGATAGCACTCATTCATTAGTTTAAAGAGCCTGTTCAGAGAGACGTGAGAACGTGGGATTGGCTCATCTAGGTTTAAGCAGTTGCCTTGCCACCTTTAATAATGGGAATCCGCTCATGCTCAGACACACTAGATCTTCGGTAAGATACTTTCTTTTATCTCTACGCTGGACCTGCCGAGTGATAGTGCAGCAAGAATTTGGTGTAACACTTCAATATGCCAAGCTGATGTATGTGGCGCTGTAAGAAAAATGCTGGATCTGATGCTCAACGATACAGACTACAAAAGGTAGCCCTGATTTTCTATTTCTCTGTAGCATTTTTCTCAGTTTCTCTCCATCATCTTTTAAGAAGGGGGTCAATCCTGAACGAAACCAACCAATGACATCCATCCTGAGGGTAACGCTTAAAAGTTCATGCTCGGAGACTATGTTTAGAATATGCTCTGAGCAACTTGTCTCTCTGGTATGTTTTGCAGTCGTGTCCTGAAATCCAGTCACAGCAGGATTTTGTATATATTTGCATATTGTGCACAAAAATTTAAAAAACCATCTGGAATGTTTTGTTCTTTCCATTGTAACCTAGTTTGTTTAAAGTGTAGGATTATTGAACAACATTTCTGAGCATTTAACCATTTACCTTTAGGTCAGTGGTTTTCAAACCTCTCCATGAAGTACCCCCTGCACTGCACATTTTATATGTCTCCCTGTATCTGACAAACCCACTTCAGATCTTGCAGGCTCCCCTACTGAGCTGATGAGTTGAATCAGGTGTGATAGATGAGGGAGTAATACAAAATGTGCAGGGCTGGGGGAACTCCAGGACAGGTTTGAGAACCGCTGCCTTTGGTAATTCCGAATGACCCGAGAATTAGGCTTGGGCGGTATCCAGATTTTTATACCTTCGAACCTCCCCCCTTTTTTACCTCCGTATAAGGTATTACTGTGAAAAATTGAAAAATTATGACGTAAGGCTCAGACAGCGTCACCAAACTGTTGGCTTGTGCCTAAACCATTCAGAAACTGAATACCAAACACTAATACTGAAACAATAACAAAATAACATGCACAACAATATTAACAACTTTTATTAGCAACAAATAGCAGTTTATAAAAAAGCGCAAATTCAACAGTCAAACAGAATTAAATTAACAAACATCCAGAACAGTGTTTTCGCAGAGACGTGCACACAATCAATTAAATTAAATCACACCCTCCAAACAACTTTTAATAACAAAGAGCAGCTTATAAAAAAGTGTAAATAGACCCACAACAGTCAACCAGAGTGGAATTAACATAAACATCCATATTATAAAAATTATTGCAAACCAATAGGCCTAAATAAAAACAACTTCTTTCCAGTCTTCTTTCCATTATTGTTTTTAACGAAAACCAAATAAAAATACCTGAATCAATTAAATAAATAAAAATTAACAGTGCGAATAGGAACGAATGGCATGTGGCATTAAATCTAGTCAAGATTTTTCGCAAAAAAAACCCCCAGCATGTTTACTTTTTCCGGGTTTACCTTCACGTTGTAGACAGACAACTTTACCTGCGGTGCTGAAAACCCGCTCCGATGGTGTGCTTGTGGCACAGACGCACAGGTACTGTGCCGGAAAACGCCCAGCTGCATGCTGGCGGTGGACCTAGAAGTTGTTGGTCTTGCATTGGGAGGCGTTGAAACTGTCGCACTGCATGAACTCGGGTCCATCATCGCAACAGTGAGTGGATGGTGGTTTCGTATTTGTGACCTTAGGTTTGATGTATTTCCATCTCTCGCGGTCACCTTTTTGTTGCACAATTTGCAAATTGCCTCGTCTGTATTAACCCCCTCTCCCTTCTTGTTCGGTCAAATACCGAAATACTGCCAAACTGCAGAAGTTTGGTCACTCAGTGCACGATTCACCATCTTTCCCCCTCTCTCTCTTTCTCCTCCACGCTGCCAGGTGATGACAACCACACATACACATTTTTAGGCATTAAATATATTTAATATTTAATCCTTGTCTCCTATATAAGTGCATTGTTTTTTATGACTGTATTGAAACTGATACCGTTGCTGTTTTTAGATCCTGCAGTATACCATATTACCGTATTACCGCCCAGGCCTACTGAGAATATATCTACATTTCATTTCAACTTCTGTTCTCACAGTCACAAGTTACAGTAAATGTAAATCATTGGCCGAAACTTAGAAATTAGAAAACAAACTGGCAGCAAAAGTAGTTCCTGGCCATTATAAGTTGGCTTGAAAAATGCTACTAAAAAAAGTACCATGTACTGTACCCAGTGGAAAACCCCCCAAAAGTGAACGTACCCATCCCTACCATGCAGTGGAAAAGTGCCAAGAGAGAAACCTGCACAGTGGCTGTAGAAATGCACAAAGACATGTTTTTAAATAGTTTTAATTCATTAACGAATGCTGCAGTACAATGGATGGTCCAGATAAAATGGATTTCTGATAGTTGATGAATGGCCATCCTATTCCAATGAGACTGCAACATCAGCAAGGAGACAGTGGGAGGAAGGTCATTTTAGGGTGTCAAAGTTCATAACTGACCATTTTCTACTGTGGTATAAAATGAAGAATAGTGATCTCGGAAATAAAAGGTTTTTCATGCAGGGCAACACACTATCCCATGCTGCATAAATACCATGCTGCTAAACCGTTTGAAAATGTGTTTCTTTGTGAGGTTTGGTTTGCAGTGACTGAAACGCAGCTTTACACACAACTGCCAGTCTGTATGAAGAGGATCTTGAGATCTTGAGATGCCTTTTGCAAGACATTGCATTGCTTTATACTTTCTATCTTCAGAAAGATCTTTCTGTCTCACCATATTTCAAAAGAACTGTGACTTGGATAATAATGTGGAACAATCTAAGTAGGGTTTCCATTTACTTAAGAAGTGTTGAACAAACCTGTCTGAGATTGATACTAGTTAGCTGAAATGATGTGAAAAACAACACAAACAAAAAGCTGACTCTTTATTGTACCGAAATCCTATTGATATGTTATGTTACTTGCATAATAATTTGGAACACAGTGTATAATGAAGCCTGTATGTTTGTTTGTGAAGCTTAACCTGATGTTCATGACCATCTAGAGTTTAATGTCATTCTGTTTCCTAATGCTTTCCAATCCATCCGCTGGGCTCCATCATCACTGTCGGACAATCTTCCTCCAGTCAGACCGAGGCACAGCTATGGATTGCTCTAATGCATCTTTTATATCTGATTGTCTTTGCAAATTGAGAAAGTGTCAAATGATTTTACGGGAGCTGTCCTATGACTGGTTGTTCTGGTCAAAATGATTCATGTGCTTTGCCTAGATTTGTTTATTGTTTCCATGTGCAGCACTTGAATGGGTCAATCTCTCTGAGCCTGTAAAACTTTTTTTTTTTTTTTGAGGAGAGATTAGTAATCTTGGATTTAAATTATCTCCAACGTTGTAACCTTTTTAAATCACAGGGGTTATCAGTTTTAGCCAGGATTCTAACATTCTCCTCTGGTGATGTTTTGTTTTAATCTGTTTAAAATAAATACATTTTTGTTGTTTTCTTTTTTCAGCTTGCAGAGTGTCAACCCCACTGTGAAAATGAGACCATGGTTCCAGTACTGACTTCAAAAAAAGCCAGTGAACTACCTGTGAACGAGGTTGCCTGTGCACTGCAGGTAGGCTTTATTCAAGTCACACATAGACATGTGCCGGTATTGTTCGGTAATGTGATATATCACAATAATGCAAATGACGCTGGACAGCAGAAATGCAACCATTTCCCCAGAAACCCGTAAACAAAGAAGCTGCACTACTTTGTTTCTGAAAGGTATAAACATCCATTCAGATTTTTGTATTGCTATGGTCTTCATCACAATGCTACATATTTAAATGTTTAGACTTAATAGGCTATTTTAAAAGTTTTTGTTTATATTTTAATCTGCATGAAAACATGCCCTAGATATTGTTTGAAAATGTCTTGATTCTTTATTGTTCAGTCACACTTTACATTAAGGCTCTATAGTTAATTCATTAACCCTCTACATTGCGAGTAAATCACTAACATTTGCGACTAAATTTTACTCTGGGCGACTAAATTATGTCTATTGTTAGCCATTGGCTAATAAATTCATAGATTTTACTCGCCAGTGTGCGTAGTCAAGGCTATAGTCACTCGCTATACACTGACTGAGCTTTCATTGGAAATGTGTTAATTAAAAAAAACATAATTAAATTTAGTTCAAGGGGTCATCGGATGCTACATGTACTTTTACAAGTAGTTTGAACTGAAATGTGTGTTGGCAGTGTGTATACAACCACCCTATAATGATAAAGATCCACCCAGTGTTTTTTTATTTTTTTATTTACTAAAATCTTTACCCCTTTCTCAAATCGATTCGAAATCAGATTCCTATCTTTCTGATGTCACACAGACAGGCCCCTCCCTCGATAGCTTGATTGACTGTAGTGGTTCACCACAGATTGGACTGGCATCTTACCTTAGACCTGCTCTGAGTGAGCTGTCATCAGTCCGCCATTGTTTCACCACCAGAGATAATGTAGATAAGAATGTCTCCTAAGTGATTCAAGTGTAACTAAAAGTTTAATAGTGCTTAATACCATAATATTATGCTTGACTGACTGATAAAGAAGCTAAGATTTAAGAAGCTTAAATTATAAATATGATCCAATATTTCAAGAAGTGAGTATAAAGTTTATTTAATGAATCTTTGCAAATCGCCTTTCCTAATAATTGTGCTGATTAGCAACTTTCACTATAATTGCAGCTAAAGTAAACAGTCCCTCAAAGAGCAGCTCGGAAGAGAGGGGCGGGGTCAGCAAAGCTCATTAACATTTAAAGGAAAATGCTACAAAATGGCTTGCTACAAAAAGGTGTTTTTTACACTACCATTGAGAACTTTTAACCAAACTATATTACAGACCCTAAAGAATCATATCAGCTTGTGGAAAATAGGCATCCAATGACCCCTTTAAATATTTAATTGATTGGCAACCTTAAATAGCTGCACAACATATTAACAAAAACTCTCTGCAATGATGCATTTTATGGATTATTGTTTAATTATCAGAGCAAATGTATTTTTGCTGCATCATTGTTCGCTACTTTGTTGTGATTTGTTGACACATTTAAGGTTGTTGATTCATTCTCAGTAATTGCGCTGTTATAGAGTACAAAAAGCTTTGTTGATCATACTACAGTTGCCACTATTGTTGGTTGCCTTTAATGTTTTTGTGCAACTTAATCAGTTATTTAAGGGAGTAGTTCCATACACAAGTGTTTTAGACATCACAGCCTGAAAGATAAGCATGTACATGTAACCGCTATATAAATAGAATTATTACCTCAAGTTTAAAAGTTGAGCCATGACTTTTTATAAAAAATGTATTGAAGTATGTTCATCATTATTGATCACAGTTTTAACCAGTAGGAGACTAAAAAAAAGTTCAGTTTGTCTTTTGGGGAGGGATTTGTAGGGATGAAAGAACATTTTAAGAACCTTTTATTTTACTTTATTTAATATCACAACATCATTAAATCTACAATTAATTTTATAATGCAAGCCAAAAAGACCTCTTTGGTTTACATGACATTTTTCACAATGATTTATATGAGCTATGTAAAAGGGATCACATTAAACTAAGACAGTCTTTACTTACATTTATAGTTGAATTAGTACAACTTGGTAAAATGCATCAGCAAATCTTTCTAGAACTTTCAAATTAAAGTCAATTTTGACATAAGAGATATTCTGCCATTATTGCAAAATAATATGATACCAGTGTGAAGTATTCATTATACTAATACTAAATAAATATTTGGCTGCAGAATGCCACAACTGAGCAATGCAACTTCTAGGAACTTCAAGGAAGGACTTCTTGGAACAATATTGAGTGTTGACTTTAAATGTCGACATCCTTTGTTGTCCCTTTATCAGCAGTCTCATCAAGCATTATTGGCACCTGATTTAGTGACAGGGCAAGGCATAGGACTTTGATTGTTTCCAGAGCAAAACAGGATGTTGATCCTGGATCATGTTCTGCTTATTTAAAGCACATTGTGTGTCTAGCCACAGCCTATCGAAACAACAATTTCCTCATGCACCAAATGCACAGACTGTATACTTTGACTCAGAGGAATTCAAAGCCCATCCCTGCGGATATCGTGCAGTGTCCCTTGATGAATCACACCAGGAAGATTAGAGAGTGCTGGGATGCTCTTGCAGTCTCAGCGTGGATGATAGAGCTTGTAGTGCCATGTCCATCACCACACTGACATGACCATCTGCTCCCAGAAGACCTTTATTCATCCACTGTAATCAACATTCAGCCACATTCTCCTGGAAGCACTTTAACCATGAATAATACAACATTGGTAGTAGTATATTAATAGAAAATAAAACAATGTATCTTTCATTTGTGCACCCACAGAAGCTGCCATGTTTTTTTAGTGTAAACTGAAGATGGAAAGCAAAGGAGACCTTTTGGCTTCCCAGTTTGTTGTAAAGTGATACAAAGCGGTCAAATTGTGTTGTATTCAGCACGATTCCTAATATTGCTCAGACAGCAGGTCTGTAGTTACAGTCATCAAGTCATTAAAGCTCTCTCCAGTTCACGATACAGTGCTCTGGTCTCAAGGTCTTTCTTCACGCAGGGAGCAGAAATGCATTGTTGGGGACCGTTATCTAACAGTAGACATACCAAAGCTCAAGTTCCAGGACACTGGCTTTATTAGTTGTTTCCATGGCTCCAGCATTCTTATTTGTTACTGGTTAATGTCAGTTGTCATGGTTACACATCAGATGAGTGTTATTTTGGGAAAGCTGAGTTTTTTTTTTTCTGACCGTTCTCTTCGTCTCTCCCTTTGTTAGGCTGACCTGCAGTTTGGTCTCACCCAGGAGGAGGTTACAAGACGTCGCACCTACCACGGATGGAACGAGTTTGACATTAGTGAAGATGAACCACTCTGGAAAAAATATATCTGTCAGGTAGGTTGGTTAGCCAAAACATTAACAAAAGGAAAAAAAAAAAAAACTTTGATTCTTAACTTGGTAATTTCAGAATTTCAGGCAATAGGAATTTAAATGAAATGTTAACATTTTTGGTACCACTGCAAAAAACTACCACAATGATACACGGCCCTTTAAATTAAATTACAAATATGGTCAAATTAAATAATTTATCAACTCTTACACTGTGTATACACCGCACACTATAGAACTCATTATAATCAGTGATGCTGTCTACACTGGATGAGGGACGGTATGACATGACACAACAATTCCCTGACAGTAAACTGCTGCCTCGTTCTGTTTATGATAGGGATGTTCATTTTAACAAGTTATTTATACAAGAATTTTGGCTGATTATACAATAATTTAAATGGTTTAAAAAGTAATTTATTCTTTTCAGCAATTTATCAAAATATTTAAAAAGGTTTGCTGCATTGTTAAAATAGGCTACACTATGCGTATAAAAGATTGTGTTTTTTTAGAGAGAGAAAAAACACGTCACGTAGCCTGTTAATAAGTCGCATTTTATTACTTCATTCAGAAATAGGCCTAATGCCAACACAAAATGTTTACAAACATTATAATAAACTGTAAACATAGCTTTGCTATTTTAGTTCCCCTCACTCCACAACAAATCCTTTCAGTTAACATTAGCCTATTTAAAAAAGAACAAGAATAAAAAAATAGCCTATAAGAAGTTATAGCAATATAAACGACAAGCCAAAACTAATTAATTTAGGCTAAAACGAAACTGAAACCAATGTTGGGTCTCTCATGTATATTTGCAATGTACTTGAATGCCAAATTATTATTTATAATAGCCTACTTCACACACATTCCAACATCCACGTAAAACGAAATGTTTTGCTTAACATCATGGTGGTACAGTGATGACACTTAACAGCACAGATTTTATTACATATTTAAACTGAGCAGTGTTTTTTTTTTCCATATGTTTGACTGACTGTATTTTATAATGATAATGAACAGGCTGCATCATCAAAGTTGCAAAGCTTATCTTTGTGCACGAGTGCGGCTCCGGTGCAATTACTTGACCCCCCGACCCCAACAAATCTTTGTGCATTTCCTTTCGCGTAAAAATATATTTCAAGTAAAAATATATTTCTCGTACATGCCTATTTGTTTTTCTTCGCTCGCAGAAGCGCTGCAAGTGCGTGATGTGATATAGTGTTCTAAACACTTTTGACTTGACTCAGCATGTGCATGGACCCACACACAAAGGTGGACACACTCTAGACTTAATCATCAGTAGGGGTCTAAAAATTTCATCCATTGTTATTAAGGACATAGCACTATCTGATCATTTCTGTATTTTCTTTGAAATTTTGTTGTCTGCTACAACTGAATCTAGATCGGTCTCTGTCAGAAGGAGATGTATTAACGAGAACACAAGTGTACTATTTATGGAGGCTATATCTTTAACACCAATCATTTCTGCAGACTCTGTTGATACTCTCCTTGATTCATTCAACTCAAAATTTAAGAATGTTATTGATGATATTGCTCCAATAATAATCAGAAAGAAAACAAACAGACAGAAATCAGTTTGGAGAAGATAAACAGCAGTTCAGACTATGAAAAGACAATGCAGAAAAGCAGAGCGGATGTGGCGGAAGACAAAACTTGAAATTCACTATAGCATCTACAAAGACAGCCTTCATGCTTTTAATGTGAAACTAGCCACAGCTAGACAGAATTTCTTCTCAAACCTTATAAACAGTAACTTAAATAACACTCGTACTCTTTTTGCCACTGTTGAGAGACTGACAAACCCCCCAAGTCAGATTCCCAGTGAAATGCTCTCAGACAGCAAATGCAATGAGTTTGCATCCTTCGTTTCTGAGAAGATCATCAATATCAGGAAGGCGATAAGCACATCCTCAAGTAATGCAGAGGTCAGACAGATTAGGCCACAATATAAAAAAGATACTATGTCGATTTTTTGAAGCAATTGATAGCAAAATTCTGGAAGACATAGTGCAGCACCTAAAATCGTCAACCTGCTATCTTGACACACTTCCCACATCTTTTTTCAAAAATGTGTTTAACTGCTTAGAAGCAGATCTTTTAGAAGTGGTGAACGCCTCACTTCTTTCTGGGACATTTCCTAACTCCTTAAAAAATGCAGTTGTTAAGCCCCTCCTGAAAAAGAGCAATCTTGATAACACCATTTTGAGCAATTTTAGACCAATATCTAATCTTCCTTTTATAGGTAAAATTATAGAAAAGGTAGTTTTTAATCAGCTGAACAAATACTTACACTCAAATGGATACCTGGACAATTTTCAATCTGGTTTTCGACCGCATCACAGCACAGAGACAGCACTCATTAAGATAATAAATGATATTCGCTTAAATTGTGACTCTGGCAAAATATCGGTGCTGGTATTGCTAGATCTCAGTGCTGCGTTTGACACTGTCGATCATAACATACTACTAGAGAGACTGGAAAACTGGGTCGGGCTTTCTGGGATGGTACTCAAATGGTTCAGGTCATACTTAGAAGGGAGAGGTTATTATGTGAGTCTAGGAGAGCATAAGTCTAAGTGGACGTCCATGACATGCGGAGTCCCACAAGGGTCAATTCTTGCACCGCTCTTGTTTAGCCAGTATATGCTTCCCCTAAGTCAAATAATGAGAAAGAACCAAATTGCCTATCACAGCTATGCTGATGATACCCAGATTTACCTAGCCCTATCTCCAAATGACTACAGCCCAATTGACTCCCTCTGCCAATGCATTGATGAAATTAATAGTTGGATGTGCCAGAACGTTCTTCAGTTAAACAAGGAAAAAACTGAAGTCATTGCATTTGGAAACAAAGATGATGTGTTCAAGGTGAATGCATACCTTAACTCTAGGGGTCAAACAACTAAGAATAAAGTCAGGAATCTTGGTGTGATTCTGGAGACAGACCTTAGTTTCAATAGTAATGTCCAAGCAATAACTAAATCGGCATACTATCATTTATAAAACATTGCAAGAATTAGATCTTTTGTTTCCAGCCAAGACTTGGAGAAACTTGTTCATGCCTTCATCACCAGCAGGGTGGACTATTGTAATGGGCTCCTCAACCGGCCTTCCCAAATAGACCATTAGACAGCTGCAGCTCATCCAGAACGCTGCTGCCAGGATTCTGACTAGAACCAGAAAATATGAGCATATCACACCAGTCCTCAGGTCCTTACACTGGCTTCCAGTTACATTTAGGATTGATTTTAAAGTACTTTTACTTGTATATAAGTCACTAAATGACCTAGGACCGAAATATATTGCAGATATGCTCACTGAATATAAACCTAACAGACCACTCAGATCACTAGGATCGAGTCAGTTAGAAATACCAAGGGTTCACACAAAACAAGGAGAGTCCTCCTTTAGTTACTATGCCGCCCGCAGTTGGAATCAGCTTCCAGAAGAGATCAGATGTGCTAAAACACTGGTCACATTTAAATCTAGACTTAAAACTCATCTGTTTAGCTGTGCATTTATTGAATGAGCACTGTGCAATGTCCGAACTGATTGCAATATATATTTTCACTGTTTTTTTATTTAATATTATGTAAAATTATTTTCTTACTGTTTTAAATTCATTTTAAATAAGTACAGTTTTAATAATTTTAAAAGTTTTAAAATTCCTTGTTTTATTCTTGTTATTAATTTTCTTCATTACTATTTTACTTTCTTTTATGTAAAGCACTTTGAATTACCATTGTGTACGAAATGTGCTATATAAATAAACTTGCCTTGCCTATGAAGACCATGTGAATCCTCATGTTCTGTTGTTTGTTGCTTTTTGCACATGTAAAATTAAGGGAAACAAATGTTAGTATTTTTAACAGGTCCAGACACTTACCCTTTCTAATTTAATTCAATTCTAATTTAAAATAAACTTGTCAGTTAACGGTTAATAATCGGTTAACGAGTTGTCGGTTAGGAAAAATATCCTAAATGAACATCCCTATTTTATGACTTACTGACAGACAGTTCAAATGATTTGCAAGGGTTGCTTTGTTGCATCTGGTGTAGACATGGTGTAAGCATTGCTTAATAATTATTCAAGTTGCAAGTCAGTAATAAAATTATGAAAAAAAATTTGAATCAATGAGATGAAAATAATTAAAATTTGTGTGATTCATTCTTTGTTCTGTATGTTTTTGATTTACTGATAATAACTGGTTCATAAGATTCATTGGTTGTGAATCAGAATTCACTGGTCGTCATGTATGTTTTTACGTGTAAGTTCTGAGGGAACCTCAATACAAAGATATCATTATGTTGTGTTTTTTTGCCATTACTTTGCCATTTTGTCTCATTATGTTGAGGCTGCATGCACAGGTAAATTTGGACTTCTTTTGTTGTCAGAATCAGATTCAGAATCAATATCTCAGATTTCTCAAATGAAGATTGTGATTATTAAAAAAATGCTAGATGTTCTTGTGAGTTTCCTACAAATGTGTCAAACATAAAATGTTTTTTTTCACATGTTTTGAAGGGGTCCGTAATCTTAAGGTTGCATTGTTTCTATTTAAAGTCTTCCGCCAAAAATAACTATTTTGTGAATATGTCTTAAAGCTGTAAAATTATCCAGTTCATCCAGTTCTGTCTTCCAATATAGCCATAACAGGTCACTGTCCTCTGTGAAAATTTTCAGTCCACCTTGGTCAGGAGGTTTGTGCTGATTGGCTAAATATAGTAATATAACTGGAAGGATATATATTTTTTCCCACATTCACCTGGGCCCTCTTTAGAGGTGACACACTTTGTCGCCTTCATTCTTTGTGGGTTCCCTGAGTGAGATGCATTGCCATTTCTCTAAAACTGCAAAGCTTGTGTAAAAGATTTCTAGCTGTAAGTCATAACAAAGTAAATCTGTAGCACAAACATGTCACGTCACAACTCTCAGGGTAGTTAATGCAGATAATTTCTCTGTGTAAGAAAGGACTGTTCTTTTCTTCTCATTACTGCTAATCTTTTTTCTCAATAATTAAAAGGCTTCTTCACGTCTTATTTAACACCTGTGATTACATCAATTTTCTCATGCAGCCACCGCTCAGTTGGCAGTTGTTTGGAAAAGACTTGTTTGGGTAAAATGTGTTCAAGTTTGTGAACAAGGCTGTCTGAGCTATCACTGCATTTCAGAGTCGCTTTAAAAGCAACAAGCTGTTATTTCTTTAATCTGTCACTTCATATTCTCTTTTTGCTTTGGGATGTTCTGACCTCCCTCTATCTCTCTTTTCTGTTTGGTTCTCCTCCATTCTGTCTCGCTTTCTCCCCGTTTAACGCCCCATGCTTTACAAACCAGAACATGAGATGTTTTTTTTTTTTTTTTTGGTCAGGCACGACAACCAGCGCCGCTTTAAAATAATCTTCCTTACATTTTTCTTTTTTCCTCCAGATTTATTCAAATTCTCAAAGGTATTTTTATCACAGTGCAACCAGCCCTAAGCACAAAGCCATGCCATAAATCCGGATGTGTCACAGTAGACGTGAGAGAAAGTCAAAGCACTTTTAGCAGACAGCAAAGTCAAACACTGTTTTTTTTGCCTTCCTATGCTGTGTAACATGCTCAGCATTCGTGGTTTGGTTTTCAAAAAGCTGCTGTATTGCTCACTCAAAGGAAATGATGAGCTCATCTTGTGCGTTGCTGTTAATTGCTGGGTATGCAAACGCAGCGATCCACGGGTGACAGATCCTGCTATTGATTAAAGCTCTGCATTCTCTGTATGTGGCCAATCAAAGAAAGTAACCCACACTCCCATCTTTTAATCTTCACTTTCTACCGCTTAACCAGTGTGTCATTAGCAATTTCTGTTGCCATTCGTAGCAGGTAACCTTGGGGACTTTGAAATAAGCCAAATTACATGCGTGACACAATTTCCTGTCTAAACAGTGTCACTCCACCAAAAGCGTTCCATTTAGTGTTGAACTGAATATTTAGAATTTTTTTGAGTTTGAGTCGACTGTGAAGCTCATTGATGTTTTTTGCATGATACATGCCTCTCACAGGGCTTGGTGATGAAGCTTAATATTTTTAATACTAATATTTTTCAGCCTCATGATGATATACAGATTTTCAAAATGTGATATGTAGTTGCTCAATAAATGGTGTACAAATCTAACTTAATAGAAGTTCCACACTGGTATACATATTTATTTATATAATATACATGCTTTATATACATGTTACAATATACATACATTTACATTACATTTAATCATTTAACAGATGCTTTTATCCAAAACAACTTACAACTGAGGACAATAGAAGCAATCAAACAAACAAAGGAGCAACAATATGTAAGTGCTGTGACAAGGCCCGGATAGGGTAACAGAGTACATGTAGCAAGTTTTTTTTTTTTTTTTATAAATAAAATTTAGATAGGATAGAAAAAAAATAGAGAATAGAATAGAGCTGGTATTAGCAGGTCAAGGTTATTTAAAAGAAAAAGTATATAGAAAATAAATCAAATAGAGAGTGCTAGTGTTAGAGGGTCAACTTTTATATACATATACATACATATATATATAATATGGCTATTAAAATTGGATCTAGCATAACAAATAAATTACACAATCTCAAACCTACCTTTGGGAAAAATACATATACTGCTATTCAAATTTTGTGGACAGGAAGTTTAACAAAAAATGTTTTTAAAGAAAGTCTCTTATGCTCATCAAATTTGTATTTATTTGCTTAAAAAAACAAATTTAGAATTTAAAGCTGCAGATGAGCATGCCCTGAGAATAAACAGACGTTCCACACTGGTGTAGACGCTAATATCGTTATCCTTTATAGTTATCGTTCTTGGTTTGAACAGGCCTTAATTGTTTCTTTTTTTGTGTGTGGCAACACACATTGTTAAATCATTGTTGGGACAGATTCATAGAAATGTTTTTTTAAAAGCTAACTGATTTACTGCAACAAATAGAAAATGTCATTTTTGCTAGTAAGCTGAAATATTTTTGTCTGTATAGCAAAAATTAGCTGCCCATTTTGTGTATGAAATTTTATTAGTTTAGTATTAACAGCTACTTAGTCCTAAAGCATAGAAGACCAATATTGTAAATCTGTTTGGGCTTTGGTTTCTGTAAAGACACGTGTGTGTCTGCAGTATCTGAAAAAGCAGACTACATGACACAGAGGTCAGTAATTGTTGCCGTCATGTGTAGCTAACATTGATTTTTCTACCTCAAGACCTGAGGCAGATAAACACAAACATCACATTGAGAAGAACACTTCTGAGAAGTATTGCATCCCTATGCAGTCTCTGAATTATCCTCTCTCTTTTGGTCTCCAGTTTAAAGACCCGCTCATCCTTTTGCTGCTTGCATCTGCTGTCATTAGTGTGTTGATGCGTCAGTTTGATGATGCCGTCAGTATCACCGTGGTAAGTTCCTGCTCACTCCCCTTGTCAGATATTTGACTTCCTTGAAGTACTGAATTGGTCCATTAACACTTTTGTATCATTCTTTTTGCAGGCCATTATTATTGTTGTTACAGTTGCCTTTGTACAGGTAAATCCAACATACACTGAGGAAATTACTTCATGTGACGTTATCTGATGCGACATCAGTAATTTAAAGTGATAGACCTTAGAATCAAAGCTAATGTCCAAATATTTTAGGGAACTTGAAGGTTTTTGGGCTCTGTTCTGATTCATTTCAGGAATACCGCTCAGAAAAATCCCTGGAGGAGCTGGGGAAACTTGTGCCTCCAGAATGCCATTGGTGAGCATTATTTACAAAACTCGAAAGCAGTTTTCCTTCTACAGCTCTGAAAGCTTTAATAGATTTCTATGATTTCTAAAACAAATGGCTATTAGAATCTGGCTTAGCAAATAAATTGCACAAACTCAATTCTACTTTGTAAAAAAACATACACTACTATTAATCTTTTGTGGTCACTTTTTAAAAAAAATGTTTTTAAAGTAAGACTCTTATGCTCATCAAATTTGTATTAATTTGCTTAAAAATACAAAATTTTCTCCTGATCCCTAAATTTTCAGCAGTAGTGTATGTTCCAATAAAATAATTTATGGAAAAAAAAAATATTTATTTTTGATGTTGGTTAATACATACATGCATTAGTGACACATACACATTTTTACCACCACATGAAGATCCCACCATATGTGCCTCATCTGTTACAGTCTGTAAAACAAATTATTGGACTGTGATATTTGTAATCTTCTAAGAAAACAGTTTTATTCCACTGAAATCCTCAGTGTTTATAAAAAAAATGAATCTTAAACATCATAGCTTCTTAGTTATATTATCTATAATCATATCTTGCCTTAAATAGATGAGGAAGCCTTTCTTTCTTTCTTTTTTCTTTCTTTTACTATATTAATGATAAAAGATGTCAGGACAGTGGGTGTGAGGTCTTGACGTCTTAGGTGTATTTTACAGAGGTTCACACCCACCAAATACATAAAAGGAATCCTTTCACACTACATATGGAGAGAGTGAGAATGGGAGGTGTAATTTCCACTTCAAACACACAAAGTCTCGTATCTGCACTTCAAAACTGGGCTGTGCCACATCCTTGAGCCCTGTTCCCAAACACCTGTAGAACACCATCAGCATGCACCACCATGTGTTACCCTGCTTTTTTCAGTCACTCTTCCTAATTGGGCAAAACTTTCCTGCAGCAAGCATTTATTTTATTGCCAAGACTATTGGAAGTACATTAACAAAGCTATCTGACCTCAGTCTTTTCAAACTGTTCAACAAGCAGTATCTCTGTTTCCCTCTTTCCAACTCTCCCTATGCTCTAGTGTTCGAGAAGGACATCTGGAGCACCTTCTGGCACGAGAGCTTGTGCCTGGGGACACCGTCTGTCTGTCAGTCGGAGAGAGAGTCCCAGCTGACCTGCGCCTGTTTGAGGTGTGAATGGATAGACACATAGTAACATCTCTCCTTTTTGCTTTCTCTTGTTCTATGCACATAGTGACTGCAGTTATATGCACAACAATAATCTTGATCATTTGGTCATATTTGGATTATTTAAGCATCATGTAAATCCATTAACCTTACTAATGTCCTAAACAAACACTTAATCCAGAATATTCACTGTAACTGAATGTCCAAACAAAGGTATTCTTGGGTGTTATTAAAAGGCACCGGAGTTGGACTTGAGTAAAAAAATGATGTACATGTGAACTGTATTACATTGTTGCAGTCAAAAACAATATGTGCTTGAAGATGTACCAGATTGCACAATCGAATGACAGTTAGTGGTAGAAATGCATGTACCTGAAATAGCTGCATTGTTCTAATGGCCTGTTAGTGAAGCTGACCCTTCACTGCCCTGCAGGCAATGGATCTGTCAGTTGATGAGTCCAGTTTGACAGGAGAGACCTCCCCCTGCACCAAGACCTCTGCCCCTCAGCCGGCTGCCACCAATGGGGATATCATGTCCCGCAGTAATATTGCCTTCATGGGTACGCTTGTGCGCTGTGGGAAGGCCAAGGTACAGTTACATCTCATACTTCACTAGTTCTGCACCCCAATCTACCCCCCCAGAATTTCTTAGAGACTTCATACTTCAAACTGCCATCATTCATAAAACTGTACATACTCCCCACTGCTTGCTTGTTTGTTTTGTTTTTCTTTAGCATAACAGAATTTTGAAAGCATTTTCATAGATACATGTGTAAATAAGGTAACATTTCACTGGTGCCCAGTGGGAAGGCCAAGGTACCATTACATGTTTGTAACTGCAATTTGATGAATTGGACCACAAGGTACCACCAAATATTTTTAAAGATTTTGTTTTTGATAATGAACATAAACCTACATCTACATCCTAACTCAAGCTACTATCAAATGTGTATTTCTAAGAGATAAAAATGTTACAGGCAGGACAAACCGGTTTCTTTATTTTAAACAATATTACTCATTAGAACTTGCAGAACCAAGACATTTTAATTTCTATCATATCATTGTTTAGGCAAAAATGTAAAGAATTTAAAAACAAATTGTTTGTCATGTTCTGACTATAAGGAATAGTTAAAACCACAATTAACTGTTGGGCTTTTACAACTTTGACATCGGAGCAAAAATCTGCCTTTAAACTTTTGACATTTATTGCGATAATTATCGATATTGACTGATATAAAAAAAATGATTATGATAATTTTTTGGACATATAAACAGTTTAAAATCAAATCACACAGTTTGTTTTTCTGATGTCCAAGCTCTGAGATATTTCATTTGTTGTTTTATTTTTCATTTAGTGGGTAATAATTGAATATTGATGCATTATTTATGTTACTAAATTAAAATAGTATTTATTTAGTGATTTAAATAATTTATTAAATTTCCCATAATTAGAAAATGTGATTCAAGATTCTGATTCAAAGATTTCTATTTTTTTCTTTGGAAAAGCAAATGATATTTGCACACATTTTTAATGATTTTGCTTTTAAATTGTAGGGCATTGTCATAGGCACTGGAGAAAACTCTGAATTTGGTGAAGTTTTTAAGATGATGCAAGCAGAGGAGGTAATCAAGCATAAATCAGAGGGATTGACATTATTAAAAAAAAAAAACACATCTTTGCTTCACACAATTTTTTTTCTATTTGTTATTTAAACAGGCTCCTAAAACCCCATTACAGAAAAGCATGGATTTGCTGGGAAAACAGCTCTCCCTTTATTCCTTCGGGATAATCGGTAGACATCTTGTTAAGATTGTCCAATTAACATTCATTGCACTTTCATGAGTTAGTGATGCATGCCATCTCATTAAAAATGCAAACCCTAATCTCTGTTCTGTCATATCCTGTATTCGTTCTATGTGATGGCACTAATGTATTTCCAATTTCAGGGGTGATCATGATGGTCGGATGGCTTCAGGGGAAGTACATTCTAGACATGTTCACCATAGGTGTCAGGTATGTCTTTAAACAGTGAGTCCAGCACAGAGACAGATGTTACCGTGAGGCATGTGACTTGACACGTAGTGCAGGTTTTGGCTTTTAAAGTTTTTCATCATTGCTCTTCTCTTCAGCCTGGCTGTGGCAGCTATCCCAGAAGGCCTTCCCATTGTAGTGACTGTGACTTTGGCACTGGGAGTGATGAGGATGGTGAAGAAACGGGCAATCGTTAAGAAACTGCCTATAGTGGAGACGCTGAGTATGTTCTACATTTCTACGTGACCCATACTTTGCACTGAACATCATGTGGTGACCCAATGTAGTCAAACTTTGAAATTTATTTATATTAAGTTGTACTGCATTGGTGTGCATTAGTCTCTTTTATTCTAATAGTTTCAAAATACACTGTAGTGGCCAAAAATCATGTGCATTCATCCAAGTTTGAAACTAAAAACTTTTTTCTTTTGATTAAAGTTAATTTTTCTGACCCCAATGACAGATATTAGTTATTGTTTTAATCATAAACTCAGATCAGCAAGACTTCTTATCGTATGTGATTTTTGCTTCTCGAGTAAATGTATCTTGATTTAAGAATCTTTTGACATTTGTGCTGGAAAACAAGACAAATATTCATCACTTTATTGGTTTGATCAGAGCAGTAAAAGTTATTTCTATGTTCTGGTGGTTGAGAGCATAGATATTCAAGTATTCAGGCCATCTGTGTTCCTGTGGCTCAGTGGTAGAGCATTGCATTAGCAACGCAAAAGGTTGTGGGTTCGATTCCCAAGGAACACGTTAGGTAAAAAATGTTAGCCTGAATGCACTGTAAGTCGCTTTGGATAAAAGCGTCTCCTAAATGCATAAATTTATTTATTTGAATTTAAATGTATTTGTAAAATAAAAAATGTCAAGTGAACAAGTAATTGAGATCTATTTTTTATTTTTTTTTCCCTTTGAAGAGACCACAATGACTTATTGAAAAAAAAAACTTTTTTTACTTGTTCTTAAAAAGTCTTACACAGTCCTAAATTTACATTCATAAAATGTAAAATTTTCATGCTATCTATTACCCTATCAGAAAGAATGAATGTTTACAAATCACTGATCAACTGAATACAGGGAATGCCATAAATGATTTTTAATCTATTTATTAAATCTTTTAATCTATCTATTCTTGTGTAGTTTCTTCGTGTTGGACAGCTCATAGCAGAACACAAAAGTCACTTTGGTACTTTTTCCCCTCAGTGGCATTACATAATGAGTCATATGAGAATCAGTCAGCCCACAGAGTCAAATGACCAGCCACAGTCGCACTGAACATGCACTAATTTAATGCAGAGTAGACACATTAAATCAGATCCAAATGTTCTTGTGGGTGGCTGTAACATTTTTACATTTTTTAGAATCATTTTCAAATGTCTTTGACTTATTGGCTCTTTACTAATTATGAAACAAATTTATGCCAAACAGAGGAATAAAACCTTTGTGTATACAATATATTGTTAACGTGGTCACGACGAGGCAAAAATCAGCAAAAATTGCAGAGGAGTTTTATCTACGAAACAATATTTGAATGTAGATTCGTGTTTGACTAATTGCAGATGGTAAAACAAGAATGCTTAGGGGGATGTGTCCAGGACAATCAATCACCATCCAGGACTGAAACTGTTTTATGAAATATATATGAATGATGTAATGGTAATCAGAATCTCTTGGTTGTGTTTATTAACCTCCTTCTCTCTAGGCTGCTGTAATGTGATCTGCTCCGATAAGACAGGTACTCTCACTAAAAATGAGATGACAGCCACTCACCTGTTTACCTCTGATGGACAGCACGCTGAGGTAAGGGCCCAGCTTGGAATTTGTGCTCTGTTATATTATTGCTATTATTATCTGTTATTAATAATAATAAGATAATATTATAACAAGAAATAATAATACGGTAAGTAATGTTTCTCCAGCAGCAAATCCGTGTATTAGAATGATATCAGAAGGATCATGTGACGCTTAAGACTGGAGTACTAATGCTGAAAATTTAGTTTTAGCATCACAGGAATTAATTAAATTTAAAAATACAGAAAATAGAAAACAACTTTTTTAATTTTGTGATAATATTTTGTAATACTACATATTTTACTGTATTTTTTTTATTTAAAAAAAATGCACAGCCTTGGTGACTTCTTTCAAAATCATAAAGAAATGTTGAATCTGCTCTGTCAGGTGTCATTTGTCCTGAAACCAGCACCACATTAGAAATACATCTTCTTAAGTGTTAATAGCTGTGATAGTTCATGATCCCTATACATTTGAAGAGAAGCCTCTGGGTTTCTCTCTGAGGACAGGAGGAATGTCTCAGAAGCCTGATGAAGTCCTGAATTCATTGCTGTTCCATCGGCCTGCTCTAATAAATCTTCAAAGCAGTCAGCTGAGGAGTAGATTGAGTCTCTCACTTTTTAAACTTACTAGGTCGCTTCTCCCTGGTCTATTACATCATGCTTTTTTATTTCACATCCCTGTGGGCTGCAAACAGAGCTCTTTCAAAAGACTGCTAAAGTCATCTAGCGTCAGTGTTTAAGCCTTGTGTGTTTGTTAAAGTTTGTAATCTTTCCTCAAAATTTAATAACATCCATGGAAAGAACTTCCCCTTGGCTGACATCACCAAGAAATCTTATTTTTCCACCCCTTACCTCCAAATACCTGTGAAGTCCCATCTTACATTTATATCCTATTTCACTCATATACATCACACTATTTAAGTTAAATGCCATTTCATTTTTGAATTTAAGGTGTTAAGATCTCCTTGACCTGATTTGGCTTCTTTTACAGGTCACTGGCGTTGGGTACAACAATTCTGGCGAGGTTTTGATGGATGGAGAGGTGGTACATGGCTTTTCCAACACCTCCATCAGCAAGATTGTGGAGGTGAGGTTGAGCAGAAATTATTATGAAATGGAGAGCTGTTCGGGTGTCATTGTGTGACACATTTCTTTTGGCGTCTGAAACCCTGTAGGCTGGCTGTGTGTGCAATGATGCTGTAATCAGGAGCAATACCTTGATGGGCCGTCCTACCGAAGGTGCCCTCATCGCCCTGGCTATGAAGGTACAATATGTTGCTGTTCTGCATGATATGCTGCTAATTGTTGATCTTTTGTGGTACTACATGCAAATATTGTATCATAACTAAACCCAAGCAATGTGGTTGGACGTGCCTGGTGGCTCTGTCCACTAGTGCAAACAAGAGGCAGCAGCCTGTGGGAATGATGACTGCATGGTACTGTCTGTCACCTTATGTACCCTCATTTTGGCAAACAGACAGTGTTTGAATCGGTTCTGCATGCTCATGCTAATTAAGATGAGCAGACACGCTTTCACACCCCATAGAGCAGGTTACTGTGGCAACAGCATCTCCCCTGAGGGTCCCGGTTGTGTTAACATCTGGTACTCTAATAACATTGTTTTCTCCACAGGGACGTTTACATGGGGATTAAACTGAGAGAAATATCATGCAAATCCAAGGATGAAAAGAACTGGATTTTTATGTTTTCATAAGAAAATGTGGGTGGTTCTTGTCTGCGCAAAACTCACTGCCACAATACTGCTGTGTTGTACACAGAATTGCACAGGGCCAGCCCAAAAGCATTTCAGAACAGTCACATGCTGCAAGCACTGCTTAAAGGGATAGTTCACCCAGAAACACTGTCATCATTTACTCACCTCAGCTGTCATTACTTTTTTTCTTCTGTGGAACACAAAAAAATATATTTTTAAGAATGATGATAAACCATACAGTTTTGTAGTTATTTAATTGAGCCAGAACTGATAGGTCTCTTTGAGATTAGATCGGACTGTTTGTATTTTCTTTGAAGGATTCAAGTGAGCAGAGTATGTGACCACATGTTTTCTGTTCTTTGTAGATGGGTTTGGAGGGGCTGCAGCAGGAGTTTGTGCGTCTGGAAGAAATGCCCTTCTCCTCAGAGCAGAAGTGGATGGCTGTCCGTGTCGTCCATCGCACCCAGCAGGTAAGCTGGACCACATAGTAGACAACTCTTCATAAATGTGAAGAAATAGCTGCTGCAAGGTACTGTAATTGGAGCTGAAAATGACTTGGCAGCATTATAATAGCGCACGTTGAAATTCGCATTCACATCGCTGATCCTACTGATTCACATGCACCAAATCAGCTCCCCTCAAAAAATGTCTCGTCTTAAAATGGATAGAAAGCACCCAAATGCTTTCTCTCTTGGCTGGCTATTTATCACTACTCTCAGACTCATACTGAGCTTTCTTGAAATCTTAAGATCCAATCTGAGTGTCTAGCTTCTTTCAGTTTATGGGTGTCAGGGTGCACAAGTGCTTTTCAGTCCACTGGAAAACAAAACTCCTTAAATGTTGTCTAAAAAAACTGGTCACTTTATCAATAATATAGCCCTTTTGTTTAGTCATTTCGGCAGTACTTGGTCAGAATAAGCTGTGAAGTTTTGCTGCGATTTAAAAATCTAACTAATTATCTTTCCTTACTTCTGATTTAAATGACAGGACAAACCTGCCACATTCTTTGTGAAGGGTGCCTATGAGCAGATCATCCGCTTCTGTACTTCCTACAACAGTCAAGGGGTCACTCTGCCTTTGACCCATCAGCAGAGAGAACTCTTCCAGCAGCAGAAGAGCTACATGGGCACTGCGGGTCTCAGAGGTACAGCACTTTCGTTTCTCTAATAAATGTCATACATGATGTTGAAACAAAAGTCTTGAAACATTGTCTCAGCTTTTATATTGGATTTTGAAGAACAGGGTAAACTGAACTTAATTTGTCTTCTGGGAAACATGTTAACGTATTTCTGTAGCTTCTGAAGGGCATTACTAAATGGAGGGGAAAAAAATGATATTTAGGGAAAATAAAAAATACAAATCTTCATTCTGTTCAGTTTACAACCCTAGCTCTTAACACCTCTTTTGACCGTTTGAACCTTTTGTAATAGCTGCGTATGAGATGGTTTTCAAAATTATATTTAATGCTCTAATGGTGCCTCCTTAGTTGCCCCTGGCAAGTCTTTCCCAGTTTACAGCTGTCTACATGTCATTAGGCTTGTTTTGATAAGATTAAGTTGTCTCTGAGGATGCAGAAAAAGTGCTTTCACACATTGACATTCCTCTCTGTTAGTTTCCTTTAATTAAAGGCATTTCACAGAGGACACAGTAATAATATTGAGATCAAGCAGACTTTGGCTGCAGCTGATGATGTTGTCCTGTCCTCTGGCAGTGCTGGCGTTTGCTTCTGGATCTGAGATGGGTGCTCTTACCTTCCTGGGGCTGGTGGGCATCATCGACCCTCCCAGAGCGGGAGTTAAAGAGGCAGTGGCGATGCTTATCAGCTCTGGTGTGTCAGTGAAGATGATCACAGGGGATTCACAAGAGACTGCAGTGTCAATAGGTATGCCTTTCTAGCTTGTTATCCCTTTTCTGGCACAGTGCGCGTCTCTCCATCTTCGACAATTTATATCATTTACAGACATTTTCAACTCTTAATCAACTCACATTTTAGGCCTGGAAAATAGTTGCTATTTCTTTTTACATGTATAATATACTTTAACGATTAATGTCAAATCTAAAAAATTGTAAATCTATTTTGAACTGTTTTCCTGTAAATGAACACAGAGAAGAAATATGTGTAATTTTTTTATGACACAGCAATTTAATGACACGTAATAAAAAAAAACTTAAATATTACTAGTATAACTAATATTTGCTTGTCTAAATTTTTACTAAAGCAGTTTCATACATTACAAATGGCTTTTGAATTTTGAATGTTTTTGGAATCACAGTTTTGAATCAATTAATGGAACAAATGATTTTTGAAAATGAATCACTTTTATTAAAACATTTTTCTATTTGGCTTGAATAAGGGTTAGTATAGTTTACTGAAACAATACAAAAATATTTAATTTCAACTAGTTATCAGAATCTATATTTATTGATTATCTAAAAGCAAAAACTGAAATAAAAATGAAAAACTATATACCGTATTGTCCGGACTGTAAGTCACACTTTTTTTTCATAGTTTGGCTGGTCCTGCGACTTATAGTCAGGTGTGACTTTTTTATCAAAATTAATTTGAAATGAACCAAGAGAAAACATTACCGTCTACAGCCGCGAGAGGGCGCTCTATGCTGCTCAGTGCTCCTGTACTCTACACTGAGCAGCATAGAGCGCCCTCTCGCGGCTTTAGACGGTAATGTTTTCTCTTGGTGCTTGGTTCTAAATAAATGCGACTTATAGTCCAGTCCGACTTATATGTTTTTTTCCTCGTCATGACGTATTTTTGGACTGATGCGACTTATACTCAGGTGCGACTTATAGTCTGAAAAATACGGTAGACATTTAAAAAAACCTTAAACAAATAAAAAATGACAAACTTTAAAAATAAAATGGGAAATATAAAAATAAGAACTATTTCAAAATATTAGTGCATACTATAATAGTATTTCAGTGATACTAAAATAACACTGGTTTGAAGCGTATAAATATATAAAAAAGATCCTTTAAGTTTTTACTTTTTAGTTTGTAAATTAAGCATTCTGAATCTACTTATTTTTTAAAATAAATGATTAAATTACTCACACAAATTTATTCTGTTGCCTCTCTTGACCACAGCAAGTCGACTAGGCCTCTATACCAAAGGTTCTCAATCTCTGTCTGGACAAGAAGTCGACCAGATGGACATCCAGCAACTCTCTCAGATAGTGCCCAAGGTATGAACCTGCTTTCATACACTCTAAGCTAATATCCAAAAGACTCACAGTAGAGGTTTGGACAGTTTTCAAGTCCACAAATCTTTAGTAGGCAGTCTTATAACTGTGGCATGTACCGGTAAGAGGTTTGTAGTACCTTTTAATTTTTGAGTGATAGTAAAAACAGTTTCAAATAGATTCATGCAGTAATTGAATCGTGAACACAAGACCTTTTCTCATTTGTATCTGCCAATGTGTAGAGCTGGTATGAGGAGTGGGTGCCGTGAAATTCATTTTTAACTTGTCTCCACAGATAGTGGTATTCTACAGAGCCAGCCCTAGACACAAGTTAAAGATAGTTAAGGTGAGTGCAGCAAACTGATTGTTTGTGTTCATACTCCACATATAACCATGTTTCTTAGAGTGCTCTTTCTGGCTTCAGTCCTTACAGAACATCGGTGCTGTTGTTGCAATGACGGGAGACGGTGTCAATGATGCGGTGGCACTGAAGGCAGCAGACATCGGTGTGGCAATGGGTCAGACTGGCACTGATGTCTGCAAAGAGGCAGCAGACATGATCCTGGTAGACGATGACTTTCAAACTATCATGTAAGCATATGCTTTCTTGGGCTTTTTTGGCTTTATCAGACTCGTGAGGACTATTGATGTGCTGTCTGACAAGTTTACACATGTCCTCAAGCCTTTGTTTCTCAATCTAGGTCTGCTATTGAAGAAGGAAAGGGGATTTACAACAACATTGAGAACTTTGTGCGCTTTCAGCTGAGCACGTGAGTTGGCATGCTCCCATTATCAGAAATGAAAACCGTTTTCTTTTTACATTAATATGTGGTGTATGTGAAACCAGATGGGTTGTGCTGTTTTATTGTTCTGACATTTTTCTGGTGGAGACTCACAGACAGAGGCAGTGGTGCTCCATGGTTTTTATTTCTTTAGTTTTTATAGCTTTAGTTTGATTTCTATGAATATACTACTGTTCAACGTTTGGGGTTGGTAAGATCTTTCAGTCTCGTGATCATCAAGGTTATATTAATTTGATTAAATATTCAGTGAAAATGGTAATATTGTGAAATATTATTACAAATATAATTTTATGTTAATATATTTTAAAATGTAATTTATTCCTGTGATGATGAAAAGGTTGAATTACATCAGCCAATACTCCAGTCTTTCTAGTCGTGCCATGTGATCCTTCAGAAATCATTCTAATATGCTGATTTGCAGCTCAAGAATAATTACTTATGATTAATGTAGAAAACCGTTATGTTGCCTAATTTTTTTTTGTGGATTTTTGATGAACAAAAAGATCAAATTTATACATTTTATATAATTTCTACTTAATATATAAATATAAATATGTATATATGTTTAATAAGATACTCATCCAGGTTATAAATACTGTTGAAATGATCTCTTCCTTCAGGAGTATTGCCGCCCTCACCCTCATCTCCCTGGCAACACTCATGAACTTCCCCAACCCTCTGAATGCCATGCAAATCCTTTGGATCAACATCATTATGGATGGGCCGCCAGCCCAGAGGTAATAAACTGATTACTAACTAATTTATCACCGCAGTTGAATCAGGACTGCAATTTTTAGTATAAGAACATTGGACATTGTTTTAGAGCTGAAACAACTAATCGATTTAATCGATTAAAATCGATTATTAAAATAGTTGTCAACTAATTTAGTCATCGATTCGTTGCTAAATAACTTTTATTTGCCGTAAGCGGCTCATTTCGTGCATATTTCAAATCTGCGGTGACCAAAGTGTGGCAGTAATGAGCCACCGGAGGTTTTACTCAGCCAGTACAGCAGGAGAAGTAGCGAATAGCCAATAGCTGGCCTTGTTTTATGTCACGTGCTTCCCGAACAGCGTCTCTGCAGCATTCAGCGTGATGTGGGAGTACTTAACTTTGAGCCTTCAAAAAAGAAGAGTAACCTGTAAACTCTGCACTACTGAACTGTTTAAGGGGACGTTCACATATCGCGTCTTTTGCGCGCTCAAGTTCGCTATTTCCAACACCGCACCGCATCGAGTTAAAAACATTTCAACTTTTCAGAATGCAGCAAGCGCACCGCGGGTCATGTGACAAGAACTAACCAATCAGCTTCATCCTTTCCCTTAACGTTAAAAGCTCAGTCAAGATGAAAGGAACAGCTGATCATAGTTGTATATGGATTTCCATTTTGAAATAAATTTAGTAGCAGAGCTACTGCAAGCGGTTTTTTGAGCTGCAAATCCATTTATCCTTTGCTGAAATTTCCGCGTCTTCAAGGAGAGAGCACGTCATGGTTGCTTAGCAAAGGCAGACGCCTCAGGGGCGCTTCTGCCCGAGCGCTTTGGAAAGAAGGAGAAAGCTGTGCGCCTAGCGTTTTCCACGCGTTTTTAGGCGCGATTTGTGAACGGCCCCTAAGACTTTCCTTTGTGCAGATTCTCCAGTACAATGTTGTTTGCAAATGTTTAGTCGTAAAAGCTGATAACATTGCTTTTTAACAGTTAACATTTAAAGCTTTACAAACATGTTCTGTGATCAGTTTGTCGTTTACCAGTTCAAAATTCAGTCGTGCAGCCTAATTATGACTGAATGAGAGAGGTAAATGTTTAAAGATATTTGAAATGCACTTTTTTTTCTAAGTATTCACTGCTCTTTTTCACACAGCAGGTTTTTTTGTGTGTGTCCAATTTTTTTTTCTGGACAACCTTCTGATGGATTTTACTTTCAATTGTGAGTTCCATTCAGGTTTCATGCCATTGGCACTTTTTTCGAAGGATTGTTTACAATTTCACAGCAAAAGCTATAAAGCTGTTTCCCAGTAAATAATAAAATACAATGCACTGCAATTTTATTCTGTTTTATCCTTATTCTTCGTGAAAATATGTTCTGAAAGATTCCTTAATAAGCTTTGTTCGGGATGTTAAACTACTTTAGTAGCTCTAAGGACTGTCATGGTGAAAACATTATTTGAAATCTACTTGTGAAATTTGCTAGAGTATGGGTCAGTGTTCTGATTGCAGAAGAGTTCGACAAAGGATTACTAACACAATAAAACAACTCCAGGTATATTTTTGATGAGGATATGACAAAATGGTTAAAATCTCTTAAAAATCTATGCTGAAGGATAAAGACCATTTATTAATAATTTACTTGGGGAAAAATGGAAAAAACTAAAATATAAGTACATGAACCGATTAATCGATTAATCATAAAAATAATCGACAGATTAATCGATTATCAAAATAATCGTTAGTTGCAGCCCTACATTGTTTATTTCAGAATAAGAATGAACTTAAATGTTTTCCATTAGTTTGGGAGTGGAGCCTGTCGACCCAGACGTGATCAGGAAACCTCCACGGAATGTTCGAGACAGCATCATCACGCGCAGTCTGATAGTGAAAATCCTAGTGTCGTCCTTCATCATTGTTTGCGGCACATTGTTTGTGTTCTGGAGAGAGGTAGGCAATGTACATCTGACGAGGCCTTCTTGAACATTTGTGTTCTGCTTTGTTTTTTGTTTGTGTTCCATATATATTCAAAACAGACTATTAGGTAAATGACTAAACGATTTGTTTGCACTGTGCCTTGTTTTTGTTTTAGAGGCATCATGCAATTCTGTGTGTATATTAACTATTTGGTGTTTTTTTATTTTTTGTATGCTTGAGAATGAATTTTTCATGGAGCCTTGGTACACAAGTGCCATTACCTTGCATAGTCTCTAATTGGTTAGAAACACTTAAAACGAGAGCTGTAAAATTAATAAATGATTTTTTTTTTCTGGGTAAAGTAGCAGCGAAACCATTTTGGAAAATAAAGTAGTTAATGAAGTACATTAAATTTGATGAAATAATTGCTTCCTGAAAGCTGCAGAAACACTGCCAAACACTTTGCAAGGAACCATAAAAGCATGTCCTAGTCCCCCCCCCACCACTTCCTTTGTCTAATAAATCATCTTTTTTTTTTCTTTAGCTGCGGGACAATGAGATCACCCCACGGGACACCACCATGACGTTTACCTGTTTTGTGTTCTTCGATATGTTCAACGCTCTCAGTTCCCGATCACAGGTATAAGCAACACCAAAAATGAACAAAATGCACATACGTGTTTCATGTTAATATTCTCAAGGGACATATTAAGACCATGGGTAGAGCAGGATCTTAAAGTGCCCCTTTTATGGATTTTTTAAAATGACCTTTCATACAGTGTGTAACACAGCTCTAAGTAATTGAAAACATCCCGCAAAGTTTTAAATCTGAAGGTGCACCATGTATAAAGTTACTGTCTCTCAAAAGAAAGAGTTGACTGAATCATTGAAATGAGCCATTTTTAAAATGCATCCTGAGCTGTTTCATGTTGAAGTAAACATAAAATGTTAGCATATTGCCCATCCACTTTGCTAGTCTTTTCGCATTGGTCTGAATGTAAATGCAGATTCATTCTTTGCCACTAGGGTCTGCTTTTGGAGCGGTAAAAATAACGGTTTCCCAGGTAATGCAGTAGTACACAAGGCAGCACTGTCCTAAAAAAAAATGCTTTGTCAGGAATTATTGGCATGATGAAATAAAAATGAGACCAATCACTGCAGATTAATGCCACACAAAGGAGAGGTTTGGAAAAATGAATCGTTTAGGACTCATTGAGTAAGTAAGGTAAAAATAAATGCAAATTATAAGACAATGAAAGTGTTTTTTTTTTTTTAACCTTGCGTGCATGTCAACTTGTTGGGGGCTCCCAGAACCAAAAAAATGTACCTTCCATAACCCTTAATAGGGGCACTTATGAGTCGTGTTGTTTAAAAAGTTATGCTGTCTTTGATAAGTGTTTAAGCCTGGATTTAATGTCAATGATTCATCCGAGGTCCACTGTTTTTGTCATCTTGCAGACACGGATGGTGTATGAGATGGGCTTATTCAGTAACAGGATGTTCTGCTATGCAGTTCTGGGCTCCATCATGGGCCAACTCCTGGTCATATACTTCCCTCCGCTACAGAAGGTCTTTCAGACTGAGAGCCTCAGCATTTTAGGTATGCAACCAGAACAATAGAGTAAACATCATTACAGAACATTTTTCACAATGTACAGCAGAGCCCAAAAATGTTATGTAAAATGCAGAAGATGCAGTAGATTTAAAGGTGCTTTTTTGAAGCTTTGATTGTGTTTACAGTGTGCAATATAACATGTTCATGTCTCGCGTGTAAAAAAAACAGTATTTTTCACACAATTCATATATACATGTATACCTCTGTTTTCACTGTCATACGTTTTCACTGATGACTTCCTTGTTCTATAAAGTCCCTCCTTCAGAAATACGTAACGAGTTCTGATTGTGCCAGCGGTTCCTGTGTTGTGATTCAACACCAGCTGGGAGCACGCTGCCCTCCTGGAAAAGCCATTGGACTAGTTTTAAGAAGCAAGTGGGCAGGATTTGTTTTGAAAACCTGACAATCCTGATCTGAACCATAGACAGTAAAAGAACGCACGTGCTGGAGATGTACTTATAATCACAGGAGTGTTGTTACTGGCGAGATGCGCATGAAAATAGCATTCGATTTTTTGCACAGCCCTAACATCTAGTTAACAAAGCTAAACAGCGTTGCCCTTTGTGTAATAAGTTACAGAAACTGTTAAACGCACCAACTTAATAAAATACACTTACCGGTTGTGGTCCATAAACAAGGCCTTCTCCAGACAAAGAGGGAAAAGCTCCATCTTTCAAGAATAATCTTTGTGCGAATCCGACATTAAACTAGAGGGATGTAGTCCAAACGGGTCGTTCGTTGTAGGCGAATTCTGTTAAATAAAATATCCCGCTTGGCATTGAACATTGAGCTTTAGAATTTTACAGATATTATTTATACTCTAATAACAACAACATTACACACTAACTAAAGTTTAAAACATGGGATCATGAAGAACGGGACCTTTAAAACAAAAAAGGAAGAAAATATGTGACACTGATCATGCAAACTCCTTGTATAGATCTGTAAAGATCTTCTACTGAATCACAAGATCTGTTCTTTGGAACATTCTCAAATCATCCATAGAGTGATATTTTAGCATTATTAAAATATATAATAGTATTTATGGATCTTTTGTATTTTTATTTTTCATTTTAATTTGAGAAATTCTGTTATGTGCTTTTGTCATTTTATTATTATGATTTTTTTAATATATATTTTACATTTTACTTCAGTTTTAGTTATTGTAGCAATTCAGCTTATTTAATTTCAGTTAGTTGCCAAGGCACATTTTTCAAGTTTTTACACACACGTACACACACAAATTATTTTAAATATGTTTAGTAAATAAAAATAATACAAATAACAACAATCTTAAAGAATATTTATCAGGCTTTTCTCAAACTAACTGGATTCTCAAATGCTGCTGTCATTAAAGCAAAACTTAAATATCAAATCTGAATTCTGAAATTAATGTCCACCTTCAAACTTTTTCACTTAATTTGTGGAGCTGATAAAATTATTGTAAAATTCTTGATTAAATGAGATTTTTATTGACAACATACTGTCATCAGTTACTGTGTTTTGGATTTTCACGTGTCACGTGATTTGCTCACTGATTTATACACCATCCCCTCTGTGCAGATCTGCTGTTCCTGGTGGGCCTCACATCCTCTGTGTGCGTGGTATCAGAGGTCATAAAGAAATTAGAGAGACTCAGAGGTGGAGAAAAGATGGCAGACACTGATGATTTCCATGAAGTATGACGCACATTGTGTCCCGTGCAGGAGATGGAGGGTGGGGCTGGGGCACGTGGTTTGGAATGTCGCTCGGGCTGGTCTCATAACGTACAAAACTATCCAAAGTGATCAGTCGGGTCTGACCTGTATGTACAGTACCCTTTAAAGGTCAAGACCAGGAGCTGACTGTATATCGATGACCTGGTCCTGAATGAAATGTCATCTCTTGACACGTGCCCTTTCCCATGGAGATGCTTTGGTGTGCTGCTTTATGACTGTACTGCTTCCCATAGCATCTGGGCGAACTTTATTTATGAGATACTGTATCTGTCCATACAGTGGCTGTATAGAATTCATGATTTAGGGATGTATTATGATTATTATTATAATTATTAAAAGGATTTTGTGTCGTTTATATCTCATTTTGTTAAAGCATTTCTTGTTAGAGGTTTGTGAAACAATGTGGATAATGCATTCCAAATTATGCTTGAATAATCATTTATTTTGAATTAAACCACGAGTGGAGGGTTGTTTTGTGGAAAGGACCACTCAGAGTGTGAATGAAGACATGCGTGATTCATTTTATAACACGGTAAAACAGGCACTGTTTAGATTTTGATTTATAGCAAAACACTGCAAAAGCTTTTTCATAATCTGCTTTTTATAATGACTTTCTATTTGAAGATACAAGATGACAGAATGATGGTGTTATGAGATTACAGGGTCCCATTTTATGATGGTACACGCACTATTAGTTCTTATATTAGACTGATGATTAATACAACTGGCTTGTACAATTACTTATCAGTTCCTCTGTATTTACATGGTATCAAAATTATATTATTACTTTTCTTATGTTAATACACTGGTATTAGGGCCATCTAAAATAAGATGCTTTTGCCTTTTCCCTTTACTTTGGCTTTTCCTAAAGTGTTATTTTCTCACCTGCTTGGTGCTCGGTTAGGTGAACGCTTAGTCCTTTAAAGGTTTAATGATTTTCCGTTAAATAGATGCTCATGTTGGGTGTACAGAAATGTTCGATGAAGTCCTGCCACCTCCAATGCCAAAAAAACCTCATTGCAGCCCATGGGCATTGTCTTACTCCCATCTGCCAAAATTGTATCTGGTTAATAAGGTACAGCTAATGATGATACACTATATATATCAGTTTTTGCAGTATGCGAATAATGCAAACATGTTTGTACTTTGTATTGCGGATAGTGGTTCTTTATGATCACGTTGTCCATATTTATTAATTGGTGAGAATCATTTTCTGCCCATTCTGTTGTCTGGCATTGCTGTTGCTTTGAAAACAAACATTATAATACACTGATATATTAAACAGTATAAAAGTGTTAAAATGAAGGGTGATAGGTAAAACATTTTTTTTTCTATTTTTAAGATTGTATTTATTTTATTGTGGTTTGCACAGCTGAAACCAGTAATCTGTTGTGGTCATTTCAGAACACAATTGTACAATAAAATTTTTACAAATCAAAAAAAAAAAGTGTCTCTGATGTTGATAAATCTGATTAACTATGCATGCACTACATACATTTTCAAGTTCAATTTTTATTTCATTCAATCACTGAAATTAATGACATTAATGTTTATAATAGCTTAATGCATAATTGTTACATTTAACATTTTGATATGAAAAATCAAGCAATAAACCACAGCAAACAGAATTTAAATGTAATACACGTACCTTTTTTTTTTTAGTATAATGTATTCTTTTGGGTAATGCTGGCTATTGTAGGTACAGCTATTAATACGTTATGCAGCATTATAGAAACCGGTTATATACACACATAATAAAGCTTAAAATAGAGAAATATTTAAATTTTAATACACCTTTCATTTTTAATAAAATCTAATTTTACTTAAAATACTTTGCAGAATAGTCCAATTCATCAAATTCCCAAAGTCCAACACCTTAACACAAATATTTTATAATGATTTTGTTGTATGTTGTGACATGCATTTAAAAAAAACAATTATTCAAGCACTTTCCATTATAATTGCAATAGTTTTCAAACATGTTTCTTTTTCTTGTCCTTTAAGGGATACTCGAAGCCTCTTTTCTTGGATTTTTAGAGGGATGATCAGCATTGCGATCTTTAGCTTTGTGTCTGGTACGGATGGTGCAGGAAACCTCAGTATTTTTAGTCTTTTGATCCTTGGATTTGGTCTTCCTCTTCCCACTGATATCATCGTCATCTTCACAGTCATCAATATCCTTGCACTTCAGATGTTCAAAGCAACTGTTCAGTTCATCTACAGGTGGATTTTGGCCTTTGTAGTTTCTCTGTGTTTTCCCAGCAGCTCTGTGCTCGAGCCCGGTTCTCATTTTCTTGATGAAGTCTTTACCCACCAAGCTCACAATTGCCTCCTTCAGCTGTTTGAAGAGCAGCTCGGTGCTTGAGCCCCTCACCAGCAGAGAGTGCAGAGTGATTCCTCTCCTGAGCTCTTTGACAAACTGGTGCACCAGTTTTCCACGGTACAAACTAAACACAACACCAGAACAACACTTTTAGTATTCATGTACAACAACACCAGTGGACACTTTGTATATAGCAAATTTAGAAATCTGTAGAAATCATTCTAATATGCTAATTTGGTAACAATCATGGTTTCTTTGATGCATTCTTTGATTAACAGAATGTAAAAAAATAACTTTTATTTGAATATTAATGTGGTTGTATATATATATATTTTTTTTTCTTTTTCTTTTTCTTTTTTTTACTAAAACTGGAATCATACATTATATTTTCAAGCATTTTAAATTACATGTGGGAAGTCACAAACAGGAAGCACGATTGTTATCGATGCAAATCAAAATGATAATTATTATCAAATAATCAGTAAAAGCTTTTTAAGATAGTTTGTGAGTAATAAATGGATGTTGTACCGTGCAACCTCTGGTTCAGATACGGGACAACACAGTAAATGATTGAGACAGAGACTCCACTTCAGGCAGGACTGCCACTGGCTGTATAGATGAGCTGTTTCATGCTCCAGAGAGATCCTTCTTCGACCAGTTTGTAGCTTCTTAAGATTCAACAGCATGTCTAAATCCCCAGACCAAAAAATAGCATACATTCACACTTTGTTACAGTACTGTACATACTTCAGCAACATTTTTTGCCATTTATATAATCATTTGTTCACAATTATGTAACAATGGGGGCATACACTGCATGTGCATGAGTTTGTTTTATTAATTTAGTGCGAGCTACAAGGAACGTCTTCTGTTAACAAGATAATGATGTACAATATCTTAAATACCTCTTTGTTTTTTAGGTGTACTGCTGAACTGGCCATAGACCATTCCCAGCAGCAGCCCCCAAAGATGCACTTGAGATGGCGGAGGCTGTGCGTTTACTAGCCAGTAACGTGTCACGAAAAGTTGCAGCTGTAGATCAGGTTGAATCTCTCTTAAAATCTCCGACGACACACCCAAAGTTTCCAGGAGCACCTGAAGACGCACGTTGTGTGGTTCCTAGAAACATTAGAATGACAAATACTGTAAAACAAACAATTTCATTTCACTTCAAATGAGAGCTTAGACATCTTTATTACCTTCCATAATGTTTCCAATTGAAGTCCTTCCATCACCCTGGTCTTTATGGCTTCAACTTTCTGTCTGCTTAGTTTAAACTGTTGTCTGCAATACTCCTCTACAAAATTCTTGCTTGTGCCAGTCAATGGTTTAATGGCTAACTCTAGTTTATCTGCAGTGTCTTCTTCTCCCAATAAAAGTAACCCGTAAATCACTTGGCGTATGGGACGAGAGGTTTCACTGCTACAGGGGAGTTGGAAATCTTCAACCTGGATTGTCAAGTAAACCCTTTGATGTACCAGTGCATCGATAATGGAGGAGCTCATCTTTCCCTCAAGTAGGAGGCTCAAGGTCCATTCGGGCAGAACATGCAGTGGACCTGTAGAAGCTGTCTGTGGAATCGTCTTTGATTGGAAGAACTGGGCAAGATAGCCAGAGATGAGCTTGTACTCTTTGATTCTCTGGGAAAGTTTTTCTTGGATGAGGGTTTTTTCTTCGTTGCTTGTTAGTTCCAGCAACGCACTTACAGCTTCATCTGGCCCTGGGAACTGGGATAACCAGTTAAGCATACCATGAATCTGGGTGTGCTCCGTCTCAGGCATTGAGTATTTCTCCCAACCCAGGCTTTTGATATTGTGCAGCTTCACATAATCATTATCCAAGATGGTAGCAAGGACTGGGAGAAGCTTAGGGTTCATTCTGAAGGATTCACAGAATTTTCCCACTGTAAAGTGTTTGGCTTGGATGAATTTTCTGTTTGTGCGTCTGTTCACTTCCACGTTTTTCCAAAGGAAATGTGTGATTGGCAGGAATCCTGCCGTGAAGTTGAATAAATAGAAGTCACTGTCATTAGACAAAACTGGACAATTCCATTCTTTCGCCAAAGCAGCGATTTCGCAATCAGCCTCTCCAAGACACTGAATAATTGGTATCTCAAGCTTATGAAGGAGCTGTGTGAAGACATTTTTGATGAGAATAGGAAGGACCTTGGCTCTTTTCCCTGCTGACAAGGCAAAGGCCGCATTTATTTTCTCCTGTTTTCGTTTCCTAAGAGGGTCCCATTTTTTGTCAGTGTGGTCAGCACCACCATCAAGTACAACGTAAGGGTGAATGTCACAGTCTCTGAGGTTCTCAAAGAACAGTATGACCATCTCCTCAAAGGCATCATAGTCTCCACCATGCATCTGATCCAAATTGCAGTCAAAGTACAGGGTGTAGTATAAGTTAGATCCATCGATTATTAGTCGACTGTCTCTAATAGCCCAGCTTCTTAAATCATTTCTGTTGCTGCTCTCAATGAAGAGCCTCAGTCCTTGAACTCCCATGTTCACAAAGTTGTTATGTCACTAACTTGCAGCAGTATTTTGGTTTATACTTGCTCTGAAAACATAATAAATCATCTTTTAATTATTGAGATATTGTCAGTATTTATCAATTTATTGTTTTAATTATGTCATGTATAAAACTATTTTGTAATAACGTATTCTATGAAATTTTATCAAATCATTATATGCATTATATAAAAATTATATCGAGTAAAATCTTGACACAAAGTCACTGTCACGATAATGATAGGTAGCACGTTGGTCCAGGCACGTAAATTTATTCAAACAACAACAGCTTAAACAAATTCATAATTCCTCCGCTATCAAATGTGGTCAGATAAGTAGCCTAATATGTTTAAGTAACTTAAGAAACCATATTAAAATGATTGAAAATATCTTACGGATGTGTGTGAGGCGTCTGCGAGCTGCATGTATGCAAACAGGATGTCGATTTTATTGGCAATATAATATTGGAAAACGAAACTAACTGTCATGTGAGGCTGACATTTACACGGAAGCGAAACCTTGGCCTTAAGCACAACACTGCCATGGATACCTCTAATGTCTAGCCCTTTTCACAGACGATGCAAGATAATTCACGGGTAATGTCCCCTGGCAACTGTTCCCGGTGTTGTGCCCAATTCTGACACTGTGTAAATTAGTGAACTGTGACCTTGACTTGGTCAGTTTAACTCACTGTGATGTTTAAATGTTAAAAGTACAAATTATAAACCTAACGGATTTCTCTGCTGCAGTTCTCTGCTCTTTATTATCGATACCTTTTCGAAAATGGTTGCTTCATGCTATAGCCTAAGGTTTTTTTTTTTTTTTTGGGAGGCAGGGTTGAGGCAGTTTATGCAAAGTTGTAAAAAGAGTGCATTTTGAATGACAAATATGCTTTAAATGAAACGACACGATGTGATGTGGTTCAGTGAGAAGGCTGTGATACGCTTATGAGGTAAGAATATCTTTATGTGAAGTTTTCAGATAGATTTTAGACAACAGTCATTAATCCAATGAAGGATGACAACGTCTTGCTGAACGTGTAAATAAGTTTATATATATATATATATATATATATATATATATATATATATATATATATATATATATATATATATATATATATATATATATATATATATATATATATTAACTTATTTACACGTAATAAAAATCTGGTATTAAAGTGCACAACATGATGTATTATTAAAACTAAGTTTTAGTTTGTTTTTTTTGAAAATAATTATAAAAACAGAAATAGCTACATGTTGCTATAGTATTGTATAAGAAGTTATGATTGTGTGCTGTATACCCTGCCTGGGAGAAAAATATCTAGTTTAATATTAATGAAGCAGTTAAAAGTAGGATGGCTGTAGTTAATATCAGTGCTTAGCAATATTCACGAATACTGAAGAAACTGCTGTATAACAAAATTAATGTAAGCATTACATTTACATTTAAATGTTTGTGTGTGTGTGTTTTGATATTGTGAAGTTTGTTTGTCTTAAAATTACAAATTACTCTTGTGAGCTGGCATGAGTTTTTTTTTTCTCAGGTGTTCATTTGTTGTGGCCTGTCATGCGCTTTATACATTTCATTAGATTAATTGCATGATTTAAAACCATGTAAATACAGAGAACAATTTGCATGGAAACTTTTTAAGTTGATACAATTTAGCATAACATTCTAAATTTAATTGTCATTGTGATGGCAGATTTAAGCTCACGATAACTTGGTAATTTAAGTTTAGGAAATGTAAAACAACAATAACACATGCAAAATGTTGCCTTCATATATATATATTTATATATATATTTATAATTTTTTTTTCACTGCTATTTTTTTTATACTGATATAAAAAGAAGCGCACAAACTGTTTTACAAATCTGCAAAGCTCTAAAATGTAAAATGGTGTAAAATGGTGTAAAATGAGAACTGTATATTGCAAAATATAAAACATTATTTAACATGGGTCAAATGGATTTTTTCTTTTTCAAAACACAGACTAAAATCAGGATGGAAATCATGTTGACTATTCTTCTGATCACGTCAATGATTGGCCAAGGTAAAACATGCATCATTAGTTCTTTCTAAAATCTTTATATGTTGCTGTTTTTGTCCTCTCAAGGTCTAATAAAAGACATGTTCTGCTCACATGAAGTCAATATCCATAATTTAACAGGTCAGTCTTGGGACAGCTATGGAACAGACTTCGTCACAGTATTCCCAGAAAACATAGCTTTCTACTACCCATATACTCCACTCAATACTCTCAGTATCACTGCTCTCTTTCCCGACACCAAGGTGGACATCTTCGTCTCAGAGGTATTGACATACTCGGACACACTGCTAGCAGGAAAGCCTGTATCTGTGACACTGGATATTGAGGAATACCGCCTCGGTTCTACATCTCAGACTGTCAGAGTAAGCAGCACAGAGCTCATCGTGGTGCAGTCAATCAGCAAGAAAGGAAACAGTGTGCAAACTAATGTTGTTCAGCCCCTGAAAAACCACGGTACGTTGTATACCATCCCTTCACTGAATCAGATGCTTAATACTTTTTATCAGTCGGCAGATAACGTCGGCGGGAGATACAGCTCTTTCAGGCTGGTTGTTATCAATGGAGAAAATTTGATTAAAAATGTCACAATTGTAAAACTGGCTAGAAATGAGACCTACACGCTCAATCCCTACACTGCTCTCCAGCTCCAAACTGACGGTACAGAAACTGCGGTTTATTCTGATGATAGAGTGGCTGTGATGCTGACCCATCCTTGCGTAGAAACGGAAGAATGCAGATGCAACATGGTGCTGAACCAACTTTATCCCGACAGTCTGCAGGATAGCAGATTTGTCGTACCCTCAATACTCAGCACCAGCAACTTTTGGCTACATGTGACATCCTCCGTGAAAGCCAGTGCCAGTGGCGGGGATCTAGGATTGAGTACTGTGAATGCCTATTCCTCAGAACTCCTGGCCCTTCCATCTCTGCAGTTTGAATCCCAGTTCATCATTACATCTTCTCCTGCTTCTCTTCAGCTTGTCGGTCCAGGCATCATCGTTGAACCGATCTCACAATATATGTTCTCTGCGTGCTACCTAGCACCTGTCAGCTCGACAGATGCCAAGGCCTTAATCATAGCAGAGACAAGCTACAAGGATAGTGTGTATAAGGATGGTGATTTGATTTCATCCACTGCATGGAGCACCATCGCCAATTCGGTGTACTCATCAGTGATAGTGCGTCTTAAGGACACGCACGTCATCTGGCATCCATCCACAAAGATCGCTGTGTATGTGTTTGAGATGAGCACACATATGTATGGTGGTCCTGCTATACCTTTAAGTGAAAAGCCAGGTAAGAAATGTGAGCTATCTGGTAATGGTGATGTCAGCTACGCTAATAATTGTTCTTTTTTGTATTATGTAGTGTGTTATTCTAACATCATCACAAGTATCTGTCATTTACACTAGTTTCTATATTGGTACTGAAGGTTCCATAAAGAACCTTTACCATTCATGGAAACTTTCCATGTGGCAATATGTTCTCCACATTAAGGAAATTAATATTTTAAGATCTGTTCACTTGAAGGCTTGTTAGGGAACCCAAAATAGTTGGCCTTGCTGTGAAAACCTGTTTTTTGAAATCTTTTTTGTTTCAAACCTCTATGACTTTCATTAAAATATTTTGTAAAATGCTTTCGTATTTTTTGTCCATATAATGAAAGTCATTGTAATCCAGTGTTGATATGTCCTATGTTGAAATTCATTGTAAGGACAAAAACAGTTCTTCTAAATAAAGATTTTCATTATGGTCCAAAGAAAGAAAGTCATATAGAACGTGGAATAAAATCAGACAGAGTAAATTATGACAATTTTTTTTGTTTTTTTTTAATTGGGGATTTTTATTCTGTACACACACATTGTTATCTTACCACTGTTATTGCACAGGAAAAAGTTCATAGTTCATTGAATGCTGTCTCAGTACAGCAAATCAAGGTTTCACAATAAAAACCTCCCATCAATATAACTATTAATGATTTTCAGCAAAAACTGTAAAACAGTTCAACAGCAAAAAGTAGAACATAAAATACAAAAACCGTTGTTTTTGCTAACTTAACTTTTAATGAATAAAATACAACATGTCCTGATCTGCACTTGTCGTAAGAGCAAAGTTAAATCTATTGGTTAAAATCTGCCATAGTTAACACTATCCTGAAGTGTACTAGTGTGCTTTTATTGTGTTCTCTTGGAATTAAAGTAAAATATGCTAATATTGGAATTTGGAGAAGTAAATTGAGAAAAATGATTCCAATTTATGGCCGTATTATACAAAAAGCTTTCAAAATGAACTTACAAAACCACTGCTAAAGAAAACATTAGATTTTTGTTGTGGGTTTGGCAAACACTCTTAAAAATAAAGATGCATTGGCGTCACTAAAGTGAAAAATGGTTCACTCTTAAAAAATACATGTTGCAAAAGTTGGTTTTCACAGCGATACCAATAAGATTCATTCTGGGCTCCCCTTAGTGTGAAGAACATTTTATAGTATAATGAAACTTTTTATAAATAACCTTGTGCAATGGAAAGGTTCCATGGATCTCAATGAAGTACCAGAATTTTTAAGAGTATTATTTTAATAATTGTCATAACGGTTCTTCTGTGGCATCACTACCAAAAAATAAAAAAAGGTTTCCTTTTAGGAAACGTTATTGTTAAAAATGTACACTTGTGTTTGTGTGCATTTAGACTCTTTAGGCTGTGCGTTGGTTCCTTCTAAGTTTGATATCATCGTCACACCTCAAACCTGGCCTGAATCCCATCAGTACTGTAAGCTCATAAGTGATGAGCTATTCAGTCCCAGCAATGAAGCGGATCATGAGGAGATGGCCAGCATCCTGAGTAATGACAGTATGAATGAGAGGTTCTGGATTGGCGTGCGTCGCAGTCTGCTGAATTTAGACTGGTACCGGCAGAAGGGTAACAGCTCACAAAACTTGTCATATACGCGGTGGGGAACTGGGGAGCCAGGTGTTGCTGCGAATGGCATGTGTGCTTCAGTAGTCCCAAACCCAAGCATGGATTTCCAGTGGGAAACTACACACTGCTGTACTCTACTGAAGTCTATCTGCTACACAAGGCCTCAGTACTTTCCCCTGTACGTTCCAATCTCAGATGTGGTCAAATGAGACGGATAGTAATTCTAATGTTCCAAAAAATAATGAATGGCCAAAGAAAACCACTTGCCAGAATTTAGTTTAGAATTTATAGCTGTGTACATCATGAATTTACATACTGCTAATATACAAACTTCATTAACCCTCATGTTATGTTTCACCTAGAGAGTATATTCTTTTTTCCTGAAAATGCTTGTTAATGTAATCGCATTAGACTAAAACCTACTGATTTTGCTCACACAGGGTATAACTACTTCTCCAAAAAAAGATGTCCACACTGTTTTTCTAACAATACTTTATAATTGTTATTAGCACTTTATATTTCCAAAATAAAGATATATACTTTAAAAAAAAAATAGTAAGATTTTAGGATACATTAAAACAATCTGCATATCATTGTCTGGTAAAGTTTTTTTGCCCAAATAAACCAACTTTCACACCTCAGACCTCGTGCGTGCATTGTATTTCCTTTCTATTTCCATTTATGCATTTAGCAGATGCTTTTATTCAAAGTGACTTGCAATTCATTGTCAGAAAAAAGGCGTGAGAACTGTCACTAGGGCGGCATCTTTTCAAAAATACACCTGTTAACTTATTTACCCCTAAAAGGTGCATTTTGGTACCTTAAACTAATAAGTAGTAACTAAAATGGGCACATTAATACCTTTTGAAAAGGTACCACCCAGTGACAGCTTTTGTACCTTTTTTATGAGTGTAGAGGAGTGAGGAATTGAGTGATGATTGTGCTGTGAGATTATACAGCATGTGTTATGACTAATAGTCATATGTCAAAAGCTCATTATGCAAACTTGCATGGAGACACTAAATGAGTTTTGAATGCAAAATAGTCCTGAGTTGCTGGAAAAACACACAAAAGAAGATTATTTTGCTCAGAGAGTGAAAGATCTGTGGTCTTGAAGCATCAGGTAAGTCATAAGTTTTACTCAATTACATGAGAATGTTTATGATCTGTCTGCTGTTGTTGAAAAAGCACTATATGGCAATAATTTCTGTCTGACATTGTATTGGAATAACAAATTTAGGAAGAGCTTTAATTAAAATGTTTGACTATGACTTGGATTCTTTCAAAAAGTTTAGAAACTTAGCAATTATGCATTGGTTATTTTTGTGACTTCTTTATATGTAAAATTTTATAAAACTTACAGATGTAACATCGACATTAATCAGTTTTGTTTAAGTAAATTATATTAATATGACTGAATCAGGAAGAAATATCTTCACAAAAGAACTGCACCACTTCATATATCCTTTATGAAACTCTTATATATTTTAGTTTACATTACACGTATTAATTAACTCTTTAAAATTCAGACAGAATTATTATCTCTGCTATAATTGTTAACTATTATCTCTGGAAAACGATGGAAACCTTTGAAAATCAGCCTAAACAAACCAGACCAGCCTAAACCAGATCAACAAACCATATCAGGTAGTTTTTCCCAGCAAAGGAGTCATAAAAGACAAAAAAGAGGAAAAAGGACCAGTTTTTATGTATCAGATTGTCTTATTTATCCATCTGATTTTCTAGCTTGGTCTCTTCTGAGAACCACGGAGTGACCATGATGCTGTTTCTTCTTCTCTTCATGTCTTTGGTTTGCTCTGGTAAATCATCTCTCACAACTGCACACAAGCGTATGTACAAAGTTTTTTTAATCACTACATATATAAGTTTTACTGGTTTCATTGTTGTTTTGTTTTGCTCTCCATTTTACTGCAAATAAAATGAAGTTTCTTGAGATGAAAGAGTGCAGAGAAATACGTTAGAAACTAGTAAACTGTAGGAAACTGTGCATGGGAATGTTATATCAGAATATCTATATTTGTACAAAAAATAATTCATTTTAAACTTATGATTTGACAGGACTGTCAGTGGAGAGCTATGGGAAAGACTTCATCACGGCATTCCCAGAAAACATTGCCTACTACCATCCACAGGAGTCCTCAAACACGCTCCAAATTTCTGCTTTCTACAACCACACCCTCGTCTCAATCAGCATCAACTACAAAAACGTATATAATGATACGCTACAGTCTGGGCAGACTAAAATTGTGCATTTCCCCAAGCACATTGAGCAATATCAGTTCACAAACTCCCCTCTTGTAGTCAAAGTCAACAGCACTGAAAATATTGTGGTGCACTGGCTCAGTAAACGCAGCAACAGCGTGCAGTCTAACATCGTTCAACCTGTAAGAAATCTCGGAACATGGTATTCAATCCCATTTATCAATTACAATCAGATGATGGCGTCCTTTTACAATATGTCAGATCAGTTAGCTCCGGACAACTGGAGATACAATTCGTTCAGGCTGATCGTTATCAATGCCGAGCATGCTGTGAACTTAATCACAGTCCAAAGTATCAGCGCGGATGGTCAAAAAGCATTTAAAATTATGCTCAGGCCTTACGAACTTTACCAGTTCCAAACTAACGGTTCGGACATTAAACTGTACTCTAAGGCCAGCATAGCTGTGCTGTTAACCCACCCGTGTGTAGAAACTACTGAATGTGATTGCAATATGGTGGTGAGCAACGTTCTCCCCCAAAAGCTGTGGGGTGACACGTTTGTTGTGCCATTGGTGAAGAACCTGAATACCTCCTGGCTGCAAGTGACTAACACAGCGGAAGTATGGCTGAATGGCAGAAATATAAAAACTCAACAGTCCAATTCCTCAGAGCTAATTCCATTCCCAGAACTTAAGAATGCATCTCAGTTCATCAGTGCATCAAATGAGGTGTCCATCAGACTTATCAGTCCAGGCCTCGTCTTAGAGCTCATACCAGAAACCATGTACGCCGCTTGTTACCTGGTTCAGATGAACTCGACAGAAGGTGAGGCTGTTATCATAGCTGAAACAGCCAGTATGGACAATGTGTATATAGGTGGCCAATTACTGAACTCCACTGGCTGGAAACCCATTCCCTATTCAAACTACTCTTCCATATCTGTGTCGCTTAATGGTGTGCATGTCATCTGGCATCCAACCTCCAGGATCGGAGTGTACAGGTTTGAAAAGATGGAGAGTGGAATTCCTTATGGAAGCCCGGCTATCATTTTAAACAAAGACCCAGGTAAAATTATATATATATTTTTTTATCCAAGAGTAAGTTAAAGTCAACATCAAATTCTACTTACAAGTTACAACCTATTGTACTTCAATTTTTGGAAGAATTCAATTTTATTTGGTTTATGAAATCAGGAGTTGATTGAATTGTGATTGGATTGGCAAAATTGTATATATTATTGAATGTCTTAATGGCACATGACATGAAATTGGATTAATTTGCAATGCGTTTTATAGAATTATATTTATTTATGATGCATAATAATACTGTTAAACACTATAACAATTAAATAATTTTAAGAAATCCATATTTGTTTGGTACAGCAAAGATGTTATGAAAAGTAACTATTGAAAATAAATGCTGTACTTTTAAATTTTCTATTCTTTAATAAATTAAAAACAAAGTGTACCACAGTATTGTAAGTTTTACATAAGAAATGTTTCTTGCAAAAAAAAAAAAAAACTAAAAAAAAAATACCGAGCATATTAGAATGATTTATGAAGGATCAAATGAAACTGAAGAATGAAATAATGGCTGATGAAAATTCAGCTTTGCCATCACAAGGATGAATGACATTTTAAAATACATTAAATTAAAAAAACTGTTATTTTAAGTAAAAATATATATTTTGAACAGTAGTGTAAACAAATAACTTTGTTATTTTAATGGAAATTAATTGCTCAGAAAATGTATTTTAATTAAAAATCTGTTCCTGACTTTTTCTTATGAATGTATATCACAAATTATCTTCGATGTAACATACACAGATGAATCATGCAAGACCAAGAATAAATACATTTTAAATTAGCTGACTAATATACATTACATCATCCTACTTTAAGTTACATTAAAATGCCAATACATCAAAATTCACAGTGCATACTGTAAATGTGTTAACATGTGTTTGTGTGCTCACAGATCGTGATGGATGTGTGGCAGATTCTGTACAATTTAAGACCACTACTAATGTCATGACATGGCAGCAATCCCATCAATACTGCCTAAATATATTTTACCAGCTGAGCACACCAAGCAGTGAAATGGTCCAAAAACAGATGACCAACTTTTTGCGAAACATCGGAAGTCGCAGATACTTCTGGATCGGTCTGCGACGCAGTCAATCCATGTCTGAGTGGTATTGGCAGAAAGGCAATGACACCCAATACAGTGTGAGCTACACGAAGTGGGCTAGAGGGCATCCAGATAAGCCCTGGAAAGCTTTGTGTGCTGCTGTGTCCCAAGACGACAACAATGAGTTTACCTGGAAGAGTTTGGCCTGTTGCGCTAAGCTTAGGCCCATCTGCTACAAACACAGCAAATACTTTAGTGATATGATCTTTAATACACTATATGATCATTTTAACATCACTTAACCAAAGGTCTGTCCTTCTTGCCAAAATTCTTGACCTGAAGTTAGTAACTGCAGTAATAAATCATATTACAAAAGTTTAGTCATGGTTCTTGGTCAAATTAATCAAACTGCTTATTTATAGAAAAGCTTCTCCCTGTCTGTTACTTTATATAAATTTGGTAGTTTTTATGTGCGTAATATAAATCAATATTTGCATGTAAAAATATATGGATCTTCTGAAAAGAGAAAAAAAACGACATATTATTAGTTATATATCATATTTTAGGGCTTCATATACTATTATTGCACAAACCAAAACTGAATAGCCTCTCAAATATGACAACTATCAAAGCTTTAATGTCTGATGTAATGCATGGTGATCTAAATGAAGGCAACTAAAGTGAAATGACTGTAGGGGAATACAAGCATATGTCACTAGATAAACAATTCTCTTATTAATATCACCAAAGACACCTTCAAGTATATTTGGCTTGATTCTGGTGCATTATGGGTGTGTTGGTTGAAGTTTTTCGGCTCACCGTCGTCTCCATTCTATGATGTAATTTAGGTAAATCAGGGGTTGTAGACTATTAATCACAGACACCTATAGACATAAACATTCAACAGTTTAAATTTTAATCAGTCATAAACATGTTTTGCTTGTAATTATGAGTCACTTGCGCTGGTTTACAAATAAATAAATTCAATAAATTACTTTCAAATTAATAATCTGTGTTTTCCCTTTATCTCACCATTTATATGGGTTTATGTTTTATTTAAGGCATATCTATGTCATAAATGTGAATTGTTAGCATCACATGTGAGTGAACTTGTGGCGTAAAGTAGGATACTTTACTGTTTTGTTTTCATTATTATTACCACATTTGGCTGTGTTATGTACTAAATACTGGCAAAATGGTTGCAATAACAACTCCAAGCTCGTTTTTAAAATGTTTTTGCAAATCTCTTGGATCAGCTGTATGACGTTTTATTTTTGAGAATTTAGTCTCGCGCAGCCAGACCTTCAGACTGAGGGCTGATGATCTGGAATCCATGGCAGCTTTCTAAGGCCCGCCCATGAGGCCGTTTGACCGACATATCAAACAACCAATCACAGTTCATTTCGTTCAGCTTCACGTTTCGGGGAGTGGAAATGTCACCACAATAATAGACTGTGTGTAAACTCTCGGACATATTTGAAAGATTTTATCCCACAAACTTTAAATATTTCACATACTTTTGAAACTCCAGTGTTTATATGACACTGATAAGCACTCGTAGTCACAGTTGTAAACTCGACAGCTTTCTTATTTCGTGAGGGGGTTTGGCATCATGGCATCTTTGTGCCTAAGCAGCAGAATTTTGCATTGAAAACAACATTATATCAAATACTGAAGTGTTTGGCATAGCCAGGATCCTATGCAAATCTGAGAGAAAACCTAAATTTTGAAAGTCAAATGTGTCCGAGCTAAAATAAGGGCAAAGGGGTGATTTGTAGAGAGAAGAACAGTACTGACCAAGACATCAGGTAAGAGATATTGTTGTAGTTAGAGTTGTAGCATAGCAGATGGTTTGTGTAGATAAGTGTCCTTTAACGAATGTAATTTAAACCAAAAATATATTGTTGCCTTTTTTGTTTGTCTCAGCTGATTTGTTTTAACTTTAGAAAATAAGACTTTTCTGACATCTGTGGCTTCAGAAAATATTTTTGGTCCCCAGTTTACATGACTTACTGTATATTGTTCTAATTAGTTGATTTGTGACAGTATTCTGTGTTGCGTGCATGGTGGTAACCAGAGTTTGAACATTAGTGAAGTCTGGGTAGAATTGTGCAATATTAAAACCTACAAATGCAACTCATATACACTGCATATAAACTTCAAAAGAGACAGACATGTAGATGTAGTCTGTGAAAGATGTTTTCTCTGTTTTATGGGGATGGACATTGTTAAATTAGAACTTTTTTATTGCATCAACATTTTTTATTACTTTAGGGGTGAATAATTTATTATTTGTTTATTATTACAATAGTTGTTACTGTAAGAGTTTTCATTAGTTAACATTGCTGCATGATAAGAACTTTGTGCTCTTATGAATGTTATAGCATGACTTTGAAAGGTTAATTAAACTTCAACGACCTCATAGCTTGCTATGGCCATGCTGCTTTACACACATTAATGAGTGGCAAAATATTTAGCAATTAATGTGTTTTTGTAATTTCTTCCATCACTAGATTACAGAGCAAGTTAAAGCCATAACCATGCTTGTTTTACTGCTGATCGCATCAATGTTTCGGCAAGGTAAGGCAAGAAATTTTACTGTCCTCTGTGAAAGCGGTTTGGATAAAAACAAATATAAACTAAATTAATGAATTTACTGATCCAGTTTCTTCTGGTTTTTATTGCTTTTTTTTATTAATGTTTTCTCCTGAAAGATTTTGATAACTGCTAGTTGAAAGTTATTTGGGATGCAGTGTAACTATTTTCAAACTGATGTGTGTGTTGATCTCATGCTCATGTTAAGTAAACACTTTCATTTTAGGTCTTACAGTGGTGGGCTATGGAGACAACTTTGTCACTGCCTTTCCAGAGAACATTGGTTTCTTCTATCCGGCTAATACCTTGAACCGTCTAAGAGTCACAGCCCTTCATGACAACACTTCATTCAAAGTCTTCTACAAAACAACACAGAAAGACTTTCAAATTTCAACGTCGGGGCAGACCATGAGTATTATATTTCCAAAGTCCGCTGAAGTAAACCAACTAGGCCCCTCGAGTTTTTCTGTCAGAATAACCAGTGACAAAAACATCACAGTGGTTTCTATAAGTCACCAGGAACAAAGCACCCAGTCCTATGTCGTCCAGCCAACTGTAAATCTTGGGACAAACTATTTGATCCCTTTACTGGATTACCCAGACTATATTCAATCTTTCAACCTACCTAGTCTTGTCAGTACAACCATGAGATACAGCTCATTCAAGTTACTCATTATCAATGCAGTGAACAGTCAAAACAGCGTCACTGTAATCAAGCAAACATCAGTATCAGGTGTCAGTGAAGAGACATTCAGAATCGATTCCTACCAGCTGGTCCAGCTTCAGACCAACGGTTCTATTTTGAAGGTCAAATCAAGCAAAGAAGTCGCTGTGATACTGACCCATCCATGTGTAGAGACTGAGAACTGTAATTGTAACATGGTAATGAATCAGATTCTACCCACAGAATTTCAGGGTTGGAGCTTTATCGTACCTTCCATCTTCAAAGTGTCTGAGACCAAGCTACTTATGCTATCAGAAAACACGTCATCGCTATTTCTCGATGGTATCCAGTTACAGGCTTCTCCCTCAACACTTCTGCCATTGTCAGACCTGCAGAAATCCAAGATGGTTTATGCTACGGATCTAGTGTCTCTCAGACTTTTCAGTCCAGGTCTCATTGTGGAGCTGATCCCAGAAAACATGTTCTCTGCTTGCTACCTGCTGCAGTTTGCTGATTTAAATGGCAAGGCTTTGGTGATCGCTGAAACAGACAGCAAAGATGATGTGCGCATACAGGATATTTTACTCTCAGCATCTGACTGGACTGCAATCACTGGCACAAACTACTCTTCAACTGTTGTAACTATACCGTATAAAATGATGACAATCTGGCATCCAACATCAAGGATTGCAGTTTATATGCTGGAACATATATCTGCAAAAGTAATATTTGGAGGCCCGGCTGTACCAATCAATATAAAAACAGGTAAAAGATCTCATTTTAATCAATCAATCAATCAATCAATCAATCAATCAATCAATCTATCTATCTATCTATCTATCTATCTATCTATCTATCTATCTATCTATCTATCTATCTATCTATCTATCTATCTATCTATCTATCTATCTATCTATCTATCTATCTATCTATCTATCTAATTTTTTCAATGTTGCACGTCCCTGTCTGGTGGAAGATAAAAGTAAAAAATCTGTTAATTTGTTCATGCATCCAGATCTTCATGGTTGTGTGTTGGTTCCCGGATCATTTGCGATTGGACCCGACCCTCTGACTTGGAAGAAGTCTCGCGAGTACTGCATGAATAATGGAAATCAGTTTGCCTGTCCTGTAACTGAATCTGTCCATAAAGATATGGCTGATAACCTGACCAAGAAGGATGGGGATGGCTGGATCGGTCTCCGGCGTAGTTTACTAACTACAGACTGGTACTGGCAGGAGGAGTATGATCCCCCAACCTCTGTCAATTATGTTCACTGGGACAAGAAGCAACCACTGGACGTTTTGAAGGGCTTATGCACTTCAGTGTCCCTTGACCCTAAAAATGATTTCAAATGGCGAAGTGCACGCTGCTGTGATAAAAAGAAACCTGTCTGCTACAAATGGCCAGTGTATCTCAATGCCTCACAAGAGCTCTTGGTAACAGAATTGTAGTTTAGTGCTTGTTGGTAATGCTATTCTTTAGGTTCATTATTTCTGTTTCTTTAGGTTCTCTATTTTAAATGAATGTAATGTCTTCATGTATTTTAAATACATGATCATTTTAAACTACATTAATGTTTTTTTCAAATAATGTCAAGCATTTGCATTGAATTCATGAATTTATGTAGATGCTTTAAACATTCAAACAGTTGGATCCTGAATTAAACTCGATTAAACTTAGTTGAGACATCAACTTAAATGGTAGCAGGAAGTAGATCCTGGAGTTAAAATTTTCATTTTTTGGTGGACTATTCCTTTAATATAAAAATGACAAGATGAAAGGGTGTGTTATATAAGTTTTTATATATACTCAGCTCTTTAGATACATTTTCTAGATTATTTTTAGTTTTGTGTATGAGGATGTGTGTTATTTTGCTATGTCCCATGCACTGCTCAGTAAATTTGAATGCTAGTAGAATATTGTCAAATCATAAAACTTAAATATTTAGTTGTCCTATTATTATTTAGTTAAATAAGAATATTACTCAATTTGAATGTATTGAATATTTGGTAATAAAAACAACATTTTTATTTAATAAAAAAGAGTTTGCCCATTTCATATTAGGGAATCTGCCCCTTTAAGAAAAGGCCATCCCCTGACATCAGGACAATATATTTTTTTTCTTCTCTTCAGTGGCTCTTCAGTGCATTATGTGTCCATCCCATCCCCACCTCGTGCTGGTCCACCCTGTCATCTTGATATTTTACAATAATATTTTAAATAATAATTAAATCATATCTATATAATCCAGTGTGCTCAATAGCTAGGTATGGGGGCAATAACATGCAAACAACAAAACTGCATCCAGATATCACAGTTTTCTCCAAATAAGAAAAATACATGGTGTGCGAATTGCATAAGTTTCTTTAAAAACACATGGTTTACATAAAATCTTTTATTTATTTATAATTTGAAAGCAAACAAATAACTCTGTTCAGGAAAGGGACATTATACCTTTCAGAAAATATAATTTGCATCTTAATTTTGCAATGAAAATGTATTTAACAGTAATAGGCTACATATGTCTCTGACAGGGTGGACATTTCTTCTCATGGTTTATGCTTAGAATAATGGCCCATAATTATCTAAAAAAAAAATGTGTGGGATCTCAGCTAATATGTTTCTATAATACTTGTGTCTACTATTTATGACATGACATAAAGCGGATGGGAAATTAAAACCAAAATGTTTGAGTATTGTGAGGGTTGAAATGCACTCTATGTTGATACTATCCCTTTTATCATAAGTTTTTTTTACAAAATATTACAACAAACATACACCTTTAAAGTGTTGTATATAACAAATTAATATGATATAAAGCATGAGTTGACATGTATTATGCTTTTTAAAATCTCTGTAAATTGAATAATGGATGGCAAGCAATATGGAATCCCAGTAAAAGAGATTAATCTGAGAGGTATATTTATTTTATTACTTCTATATAGTCAGGCATAGGAATATTTATGTCCAGATTTTAATCTTAGATGTGTCATAATAGCAACACAATGAATTCAAACTGAAATAATTTACCCAATAGCTTATAGGTTTTAATGAAAGATTTAATCTAAATGTACATTAAATTCACTAATAATAATTGCATTAACTACAAAAAGTAGGCTATTGCATTGGAAAATAATAAAACGAGTACCAACATTACTCTGGGCCTTCTGTGCCAATTCTGGATGCCAGGAGATCGATTTGATCTTTTTACTTTAAAATTAAAATGTAAAATCACTGGTGTGCCCTCAAATCCCTCATGAACAAACAGACACAAAAACTTTGACATTCAAAATAATACAAAGTTCGCTTTCAGTCGGTTACTCTCGACATCAGGTCGGATGACTGACGAAATGGGATCTCTCTTAGAGGGACCAATCTAATTCCGAGTGTAAATTAAATGAGCCACTGGACATTGTCTTGCGATAATTGCATCCAGCTGCTGCTGATCACAGTGTGAGTATAAGTAGGCAGCAGGTGGAGCCATATTCAGCTTTTCGCTTCGGAGCAGAGCAATTTTATCATTCTGCCCCTGACCTCTCTTCGTTGGTGTTAACAAGATGAGTAAGCATACTCTTCGTAACTGGGATCTCACTTAGAGAGACAAATCTAATTCCGAGTGTAAACTAAATTAGCCAATGCACATTGTCATGCGATTATTGCATCCAGCTGCCGCTGATCACAGCGTGACTATAAGTAGGCAGCAGTTGCAGTGCATATTCAGCTTTTCGCTTCGGAGATGATCGATTTTATCGTTTTGCTCCGTACCTCTTTTCATTGGTGTTAACAAGATGATTAAGCACGATCTTTGGAAACTCTCGTGTTGGTAGTACAGCGCTTCAGCGGCGGTGGATCCTCTGAGGCAGACTTTACTGGAGAGGATGATCCGGTGGTGTTGCTACCCTCTGGGCAGCCAGCGGTGTCGGTTTTTAGATCTGGAAATGATGTCTATGCTTTCCTGGGCTGCCAAGAACGTTAGACTCAAGAGGAAACATTCACCACATCCCGAAAGCTCAAGGCTGGATGATAGGTTTCTCAGGGTGGATCGCACTGGTTTTCAGGGTCCCACTCAGTACCTTTCTACCCAGAAGTTTATGATGAGCTAACTGGTTAGTGGACGGCCAAGGCACTAAAGGACTTGCATGAGGGTGGCCATGATGCATAAGTTCTCAAAGTGCTCTGCACCACTACTGGCCTCACGCTACGAGTGATGAAGGTCGCTGTGGGGTGCCACTTGCGCTACATCTGGGAGCCTGGCTAGCGCTTCCCAGCCCGTCTTGTTAGCTTCTTCGAACCGGACTCGGCTATTCAATTCAGTTTGCCCAGCACCTTCCCAAATTTAGGGGCATCCACTTTACTGCAGTGAAGGTAGCAGATGCCCCTGTCTTCCGGGCAGAAATTGCACTCCTACTGGCAAAGGATGCGATAGAGCCAGTCCCTCCAGCTGATGTGAGGATGGGGTGATATCTTGGGCTGATATCTTGAACTGGGCCCATAACAAGCTTCCGTTCAAGATTCTCACATAGAAGCGCATCTTCAAAATTGGTTGACAGCGATTGATCTGAAGTATGCATACTTTTATGTGTTGATCCTTCCGCAAAACAGGCCATTCCTGCGGTTTGCATTCGAAGGAAGAGCATATCAGCCAAACCTTATTCCTATGGTCAGACCTTGCATTTCTCCAGGAAGGAGTGCCCCTAGACAAGGTCTCTAGGCATACTGTGGTTCACACAGATGCCTGTTCCACCAGCTGGGGGGCAACGTTTGATGGGCTTGGAATGTCAGAGGTTTGGATGGGGCCCCAACTGCTTTGGCAGTTTTATCAATTGCCTCATGTTAATGGCAGTACTTAATGGCACCTTGATCCATCTCAAAGCATGTCCTAGTCCGCATGGACAACATTGCGGCTGTTGTCTACATCATCTGACAATGTGGTATATGCTCCCGTCGCATGCCACAACTCACCTGCCACCTCCTCCTCTGGAGTCAGAAAGAAATTCAGCCTGTTTGCAGTATCTGTCTGGCCAAAAAAAAAACTGAATTTGCAAAATTTGCATGCCCTGCAAATTTTGACCGGTTGATGAAAAACAAGCTTATGTGGATTCTACACATTTAAACCATTCAGATTTATCTAGAATTATTTCTGGATCATTTAAAATGCATATAATCATTTAATTAATTATCATTTTGACATATCTTTTTTATATTTAAAGGCTGAAATATGAGGTATACCTTTTTATTAAACTTTTTCAGAGCTTTATTTGAACATTTACATTAGATATTTCAACATGCTATTAAACTGTTGTCAGTCAAGTTGTCATTTAAAATCCGAACATCACTGGCAATGTTATTGTTTTAGTGATTTATGCAAAATAAAAGAAAAAGTCTTGTAACTAAGAAACTAAGCTTTTTTTGCACAGGCCTATCTAAATGATTAATGGTCCCACCTAGTGATCAGCTGTAAAAATAACAAATGTTACCTCTTCCCAACCGGGAAAATCACCAACAATCAAGAATCTCACACACACACAAACACTATAATTTGCTGTTATACTCCATATAACTCCATATACAAGCCAGAAACTAAGCCTTTTTCCGCACAGGCCTATTTAAAGGGTTAATGGTCCCACCTAGTGATCAACTGTAAAATTAACAAATTTTACCTCTTCCCAAAAGGGAAAACCACAAACAATCAAGAATGCATGATTACATGGTGACATGGCTTTGCAATCAAAAAATGTTGTTATAATGGAAGTCAATGGGGCAAAAACAGCCACCAACAACAAATTAGGGAGAAAAAAATTAAATCTGATGTTGCACAAAAACTAAAAATGCATCAAAGCCAATGTTGCTACTAATCTTTGACATGCCCAAGACTGTTATAAAAAGTTAAAAAAAAATCCAGCCACAATTACTTTTATATTGAAAATAAGTCATTTTGTGTGTTTTTTTCCCCCAAATCAGTGACATCATTTATGATCTTGGCAATTAAAGAGTTAAAATCTTGGACTTTTTAAAAACATTTGGTAGTTTTGATCAGGACTGAGGTTGATTAACAGATTTATGCAAAAAAAAATGAAAAAAAAATATGAATCTGATACATTTTTACAGCAGTTTAATTGAGTGGATGTTTTCAACCCGAACAACTCGAAAGGGTAGTGAATCTGAACAATCCACAAGGGTTAAAAATATACGAAACTTCTGAAAACACAATAAAACTACATATTATTTGTTATATATCATATTTTAGGGCTTCACATATTATTATTGCACAAACCAAAACTGAATAGCCTCTCAAATATGACAACATATGTAATGTATGGTGATCTAAATCTCACTAGATCACAGTGCTCTTATTAATATCACCATACATACCTTCAAGCATATTTGGCTTGATTCTTTTGCCAAATATTTTGGCAAAAGATGTTTTCAATAAATTACTTTCGAATTCATAATCTGTGTTGAAAGTATTTCCCTTTATCTCACCCTATCCATATGGGTTTATGTTTTATTTAAGACATATGTTTGTCATAAATTTGATTTTTGTAACATCACACGTGAGTGAACTTGGGCTGGAATGTAGTGAAGTATTTTTTCTCTGCTGTAAAAGTGCTTTTCAAGTGTCTATTCTTTATCAGTGTTTTTCTTAAGAAAACTTTACTTCACAACATTCCAAAGCATAATATTGTTCTTTTTCTGCACTACATTTACAACCCGAATTCCAGAAATGTTGGGACGTTTTTTAAATTTTAATAAAATGAAAACTGAAAGACTTTCAAATCACATGAGCCAATATTTTATTCACAATAGAACATAGATAACGTAGCAAATGTTTAAACTGAGAAAGTTTACAATTTTATGCACAAAATGAGCTCATTTCAATTTTGATTTCTGCTACAGGTCTCAAAATAGTTGGGACGGGCATGTTTACCATGGTGTAGCATCTCCTTTTCTTTTCAAAACAGTTTGAAGACGTCTGGACATTGAGGCTATGAGTTGCTGGAGTTTTGCTGTTGGAATTTGGTCCCATTCTTGCCTTATATAGATTTCCAGCTGCTGAAGAGTTCGTGGTCGTCTTTGACGTATTTTTCGTTTAATGATGCGCCAAATATTCTCTATAGGTGAAAGATCTGGACTGCAGGCAGGCCAGGTTAGCCCCCGGACTCTTCTACGACGAAGCCATGCTGTTGTTATAGCTGCAGTATGTGGTTTTGCATTGTCCTGCTGAAATAAACAAGGCCTTCCCTGAAATAGATGTTGTTTGGAGGGAAGCATATGTTGCTCTAAAACCTTTATATACCTTTCAGCATTCACAGAGCCTTCCAAAACATGCAAGCTGCCCATACCGTATGCACTTATGCAACCCTATACCATCAGAGATGCTGGCTTTTGAACTGAACGCTGATAACATGCTGGAAGGTCTCCCTCCTCTTTAGCCCGGAGGACACGGCGTCCGTGATTTCCAACAAGAATGTCAAATTTGGACTCGTCTGACCATAAAACACTATTCCACTTTGAAATAGTCCATTTTAAATGAGCCTTGGCCCACTGGACACGACGGCGCTTCTGGACCATGTTCACATATGGCTTCCTTTTTGCATGATAGAGCTTTAGTTGGCATCTGCTGATGGCACGGCGGATTGTGTTTACCGACAGTGGTTTCTGAAAGTATTCCTGGGCCCATTTAGTAATGTCATTGACACAATCATGCCGATGAGTGATGCAGTGTCGTCTGAGAGCCCGAAGAACACGGGCATCCAATAAAGGTCTCCGGCCTTGTCCCTTACGCACAGAGATTTCTCCAGTTTCTCTGAATCTTTTGATGATGTTATGCACTGTAGATGATGAGATTTAATTACAAAGCCTTTGCAATTTGACGTTGAGGAACATTGTTTTTAAAGTTTTCCACAATTTTTTTACGCAGTCTTTCACAGATTGGAGAGACTCTGCTTCTCTAAGACAAAGCTTTTATAGCTAATCATGTTACAGACCTGATATCAATTAACTTAATTAATCACTAGATGTTCTCCCAGCTGAATCTTTTCAAAACTGCTTGCTTTTTTAGCCATTTGTTGCCCCTGTGCCAACTTTTTTGAGACCTGTAGCAGGCATTAAATTTTAAATGAGCTAATTAAGTGGATAAAAGTGTAAAATTTCTCAGTTTAAACATTTGCTACGTTATCTATGTTCTATTGTGAATAAAATATTGGCTCATGTGATTTGAAATTCCTTTAGTTTTCATTTTATTAAAATTTAAAAAACGTCCCAACATTTCGTAATATTAAATATCATTAAATACTTAATAACATTAAAAATCTATTACTTTCTTACTTTTACTCAAGTAAAAGTAATTAAAAGATTTACATGAGTACAAGAAAGTACTACATTTTTTATGTTCTTAAGTATTAAAGGTAAAACAAACAACAACTTTTATTTATGAAATTAAGTACAGTAAAAAGTATGCCATTATACTTTGGAATGTAGTGAAGTATAGTTTTCTAAATAAAAACACTGATAATCTACAGATACTTTTACAATTTTCTTGAGTAAAGTAAAAATACTTCACAACTGTCCACCTTAGTGGGAATTGAACAGCAAAATTTTGCATCATAACCAAAATTAAATCAAATGATTGTACCGAAGTGTCTGGCATATTCAGGATCCTATGCAAATCTGAGAGAAAATCAAACATTTTGAAAGTCAAATGTGTCCGAGCTAAAATAAGGGCAAAGGGGTGATTTTAAGAGAGAAGAACTGTACTGACCAAGACATCAGGTAAGATATTTTTTGTAGTTAGAGGTGTAGCATAGCAGATGGTTTGTGTAGATAAGTGTTGGAGTTCTTCAATGTGTCCTTTAATGATGAAGATTTTCTGTGAAGAAAAAAATATATTGTTGCCTTTTTTGTTTGTCTCGGCTGATTTTGTATTATTTTTAGAAAACATTATAAGACTTTTCTGACATCTGTGGCTTCAGAAAATATTTTTGGTCCCCAGCTTACATGACTTACTGTATATTGTTCTAATTAGTTGATTTGTGACAGTATTCTGTGTTGCGTGCATGGTGGTAACCAGAGTTTGAACATTAGTGAAGTCTGGGTAGAATTGTGCAATATTAAAACCTACAAATGCAACTCATATACACTGCATATAAACTTCAAAAGAGACAGACATGTAGATGTAGTCTGTGAAAGATGTTTTCTCTGTTTTACGGGAATGGACATTGTTAAATTAGCCCAAGGGTAGGCAAGTTCGGTCCTAGAGAGCCGCAGCCTCCAGAGTTCAGGTTTTTCCCTGAAGAAACCCTCACCTGCCTGTATGGTTGCTTGTAATTGAAGACATTCTATTCATGTTCACACATTGATGAGTGGAAAAACATTTTGCAATAATGTGTTTTTGTCATTTCTTCCAGAGCTTAAGCAAAGGGCAAGTTAAAGCCATAACCATGATTGTATTACTGCTGATAGCATCAATGTTTCGGCAAGGTAAGGTAAAGTTTTTGTTGTTTTCTCCTGAAAGAACTGTAATTGTAACATGGTAATGAATCAGATTCTACCCACAGAATTTCAGGGTTGGAGCTTTATCGTACCTTCCATCTTCAAAGTGTCTGAGACCAAGCTACTTATGCTATCAGAAAACACGTCCTCTCTATTTCTCGATGGTATCCAGTTACAGGCTTCTCCCTCAACACTTCTGCCATTGTCAGACCTGCAGAAATCCAAGATGGTTTATGCTACGGATCTAGTGTCTCTCAGACTTTTCAGTCCAGGTCTCATTGTGGAGCTGATCCCAGAAAACATGTTCTCTGCTTGCTACCTGCTGCAGTTTGCTGATATAAATGGCAAGGCTTTGGTGATCGCTGAAACAGACAGCAAAGATGATGTGCGCATACAGGATATTTTACTCTCAGCATTTGACTGGACTGCAATCACTGGCACAAACTACTCTTCAACTGTTGCAACTATACTGTATAAAATTACGAAAATCTGGCATCCAACATCAAGGATTGCAGTTTATATGCTGGAACATATATCTGCAAAAGTAATATTTGGTGGCCCGGCTGTACCAATCAATATAAAAACAGGTAAAAGATCTTATTTTTATCTATCTGCCTGCCGGCCTGTCTCTGCCTGCTGCCTGCCTGCTTGCTTACTTGCATTTTGCATGTCCCTGTCTGGTGGAAGGCAGAAGTAAAAAATCTGTTGATTTGTTCATGCATCCAGATCTTCATGGTTGAGTGTTGGTTCCCGGATCATTTGCGATTGGACCCGACCCTCTGACTTGGAAGAAGTCTCGCGAGTACTGCATGAATAATGGAAATCAGTTTGCCTGTCCTGTAACTGAATCTGTCCATAAAGATATGGCTGATAACCTGACCAAGGTGGATGGGGATGGCTGGATCGGTCTCCGGCGTAGTTTACTAACTACAGACTGGTACTGGCAGGAGGAGTATGATCCCCCAACCTCTGTCAATTATGTTCACTGGGACAAGAAGCAACCACTGGACGTTTTGAAGGGCTTATGCACTTCAGTGTCCCTTGACCCTAAAAATGATTTCAAATGGCGAAGTGCACGCTGCTGTGATAAAAAGAAACCTGTCTGCTACAAAAGTCCAGCATATCTCTATGCTTCACAAGATATCTTGATAAAAGAAATTTAGTTTAGTGCTTGTTGGTAATGCTATTCTTTACACATTTAAAGTGTTGTATTTAAAAATTAAAATTATACGAAGCATGAGTTGAAATGCATTATGCTTTTTAAAAAATAGGCATGCAGTCATTATTTTTGCCTGGAATATTTTTTTTTTTTTTACCACTGTCTTACATCTACTGATTTTATGCTCAACAATGTAGTGTCTGATGAAATAATGTTACATTGCATACATTTCTCTAATAAAAGCATGTAGTCTGATTTAAACTGAATCTGCATGAAGTAAATCTATTGTTTGCCACCTTTATGTTTCCTTGTCTTGTGTTTCGATAACATATTCTTCAGACAGTGTTGAGAGCTTTTCATAGGTACAAATTTTTATTACCAAGTTTGGATAGATCAGGTATTTATAAAAGCACTAATCTGTTGGAATGCTACTTCACAATTTTGCATGTAAAACTAAATAATTAGACTCTTTATGGAGAACGAGTCCCAGTAAAATAAACCCCTTTAAGAAAGAATCTACATTCAATTGTACCAGGTTTGGATGATGGTTATTATGGGTAATAAATAGAAACATTTGTTACTTTTGTTGTTATAGCACAAAATATAAAATTATTCAAAGAGGCAATAAGGTAAACTAAAGCCCCTAGCTAAACCTTTACAGAATGTAAAATTGTGGTTTGTAAATTGAATAATGGATGACAAACAACTCGGAATCCCAGTAAAAGAGATTAATCTGAGAGGTATATTATTTTCTATATATTCAGGAATAAGAATATTATGCCCAGATTTTAATCTTAGATACGTCATAATAGCAACACAATGAATTCAAACTGAATTAATTCACTCAATAGGCTAGGTTTGAATGAAATGAAAAACGTAAACTAAATGTACATTAAATTAATGGGAATCTTGAATAAAAATTGCATTAACTACTCGAGGCAATCTTACTCCTTGGGACCAATTTTTCCTATTTACTTTAAATGAAAATCTAAAAGCACAGGTGTGTCCACAAATCCCCCATGAACACACAGACTCAAACATTTTGACATTCAAAATAATGCAAAGTTATAGTCCTATCTATTTTCCAGAGACACAAATTTTGACTAGATAAAAAAAAATCTGATAAAATGACAAAATTAAAACTAGCATAGTCATTCCATTAACACTTTTTACATTTTGTGTGGTCTTTTCAGACAGCATCACAAAAGAGTAGGCTATTAAAATATGAATAGACCCCAACATTATTGGCTGAACTAATTCTTTGAACCACCAGTTGATTTCGAGCCTCTGTCTTGTCTGTCATCGGGGCTTTGAAAAGTTTGTAATTATGAACGCTTGATGGAGCTGTGTTCTTATAAATGACCCTTCTTGACGATTTGAGCTGTAGCAACAATAAAGAGCATTTATAGATCTGCCGTTACACAGCTCTTTTAAAAGGAGCAAAAATGAAGACCTATTTGATACAAAGTCTTAGTTTGTATCTTATTTGTTTATTAGATGATACGATTTCGCGAGATTTATGTAAAATAAAATGTAGAGCAAAAGGAATTTTCGGTAATTTGAGAAGTTATCCTAATTATATATTTTCCTCATGCCAAGCTGTATATACGCATATAGGTAGGCCTATAACAGCGTATAACTGTACATAAGTAGCCTATCCTAAAAAATAAAGAAAAAAGTAGGCTAGGCCTATATTAGAAATCCATGACTTAAATAATTGTTTATTGTAAATGCTTTGGTTAAACTAATTGTTCTAAGGTCAATTTGATTTTTAGAAATGACTTAATAATAAAATAATAATAATAATAATAATAATAATAATAATAATAATAATAATAATTTAAAACTACACTTCCCATGAATTCGCGCGGCTCTTTACGGCAGACTGTCACATTACCGCCAGCTGACGTCACACGCTGTTACATGTGGATAAGCTATCTACAGCATAACATTTGAATTTCATAACCTGTGTCGTTTTGGTTGTAGTTAATTCAGCATATTCAAAAGCTTACGGAAGCTGAGCGTCCGCAGTACATTCATATGGGCCGACAAAAGACTACAGTTATTAGAAAAACCGCTGCAACCATCTAAACGTGCTAACCAAAGCGCTACTTTAGCAAAGGAAGGGAAAGTAAGTTTGTTTTAACGTTACGTTTTTTGTGCGGCTCTGAATACAAATGCTGTTTTCGAGTTACTAAATGTATGTTTTAAATAGCAAACTCATTTTGTAATAAACTGTATTAATTTATCACGAATTTACCCCAAGTTGCCATTAACGAAAATCACGCTTGTTTAGAGTACATTGCCACACAAAAATATCATAACTTATTAATTTTAGTTTGGAGAATTATTATTAGTATTTTTTTTATTTGACATGGGGTCTTTTAAACGAACATACACAATAACTGATGAAGGGTATTATATCTTTACTGACACCGTTATAGATATTTTTGGGTGACGTGTTTGCATAAGAAACTACATATACACAGTCATTCATTTTGTCTTTTTTCATTTCCACAGGTGCAGGCTACATGACATGGAGAACTACAGAAAAGCACGCACAGTCGAGCAGCCCTGCCCGTGTCCTTTCCCCGACCTGCCCAGCGACACTCCTGAAGTTCGAGTGAAGGATGGCAGCAAAATCCGCAACCTGATGAGGTTTGCTTTAAGCCGTATGGAGGAGAAAACAGCCTCCGCAGATCATTCAGGGCCTCAGGAAGGCTCAGAGGTGAGCATCGGATCGGGGGAGAATCTGTGCCGCCAAATTGTGTTCACGGGTGTGGGTCAGAGTGTGGCTAAAGCTATCACGTGTGTGGAGATCATGAAACGCCGTGTACACGGCCTACACCAGCACACCAAATTGGTCTATCGCACGGTTCAGGAGGTCTGGGAGCCCCTGGAGCCCGAGGCCGGCTTGGACAGTCTCACAGTCAGCAGAAATGTTCCCAGTATATGGGTTTTGCTCTCCAGAGACTCACTTGATAAGAACCAGCCAGGTTACCAAGCTCCAGGTTCTTTTGATGCCTTGTGGGCTCAGGCTCTCAGAGAGGAAGCAGCAGCTCCGAAACATGGACAGAGAAGGAAGAGGGGAGGAACAGGGGCTGGAAGGACAGAAGGGTCTGGGAGAGGAAAGGGTCCACGCAAGCACCCGGGTCGACCTGGAGAACCACGTAAACCTCTAGGTCATGCTGGGGGAGGGCAGGATTGAATCTGTGTTGCGGCTTCCTACCATACCTTGGTTCATATTGAGGTTTTTCCTTTTTGAAGTTGCATATCTTGAGAATGTCTGTCATCAAATTGAGAGTTTAAAAGAGCAATACATAATAAGTCCCTTGATGGTTCACCTAAAAATAAAATTCTTTTGTTATTGATTCATCCAAAGCTGTTTTTTTTAAATAAATTAAACTGACTTCAGAAAAGCCTCACAAATTAAATTTCCCCATTGAAATATTGTGCCAAAGATACCAGAATCAGATATTCTACTTTTTTTTAATGCAATATCATGTTTTTTTTTGTTAAAATATCTTAATGCAAAACAATTATTCTGTTTGTTGTTTTTTAGAGGTGTCTTGATTTTATATATATATATATATATATATATATATATATATATATATATATATATATATGCTGATTTTTTTATTATATATATATATATATATATATATATATATATATATATATGATATGAATTGTTAGAAAAAATATAGATTTGCCCAGACTGATGATTATACGTAATCAATGTTAAAATCTATATATATTTTTCCATTTGGATGAGTTGTTGCTGGTTTAGGAAGCAATTCAAAACATGTTGAAATAAACAAACGCATTTCGCTTCATCTTTGTTTTATATTCTTGCAGATTTGATTTACAGACTAATAGTCCCAGTCAAAGTTTTTCATATCAAAAGAACGAAAATAGGCCTATGTCATGTTTTGTTACTTAACTCTAGATTATTTGATGCAAAGGAAAGGGAATTGTGTATTTTGAATACCAAATATGTCTGTGCAGAAAATACACAAATTTTGTCTTGAAGGGCTGTGACAGAATGCAAGTGTTTTTAAGTGACACAGCTCAGAAAGCATTCAGATGTTGTATTGGGTGTTTTTTCGACATATATTTCAGATGAAAAACATGTAATTTGATGAGATTTTAGGCATATCAACAGCAGTGGAGAAAATTAAGACAAAACTCTAAATGAATTTCATGTTTTCCCTTCACAGACTGTTGGAGTAAAGTACAAAGACCATGAACACTTTAGAGAAATAAGGAACTTTAGGTTAAACATTCACTAACAAATTTCTGATTGGTAAAATTCTGAAAAAAAAGTTCAAACAATTAAATTTTTTGTTAAGTTTGTGATGTGTAGATACAAACACTTATCAGTTAGGTGGTAACACGGTTTTCCTTTAGCTGTTTTGGAATGGAATTATTTTGAGGGAATGAAGTGCCTATGTACTGTTGGTGTTGGTAAATTTCCTCATCTGCAATGTGAAACTTGTTGATTTTAAGGCACAAATCTTTCTGGAGTCTTATGCAAAACCAACTAGGGGAGATGAGAGAAGTGATTTTGAATATCAAATGTTCTTTTTCCAAATGAACAGAGAATGCATAGCTTTTTCTGTTCAGATAGAGGAAGAGTGCTGGTCACGACAAGGTAGGATGAAGCAAACTACCGCATTTATTTATTTATTTTTTAAACTGAGTAAATATTTCTGAATGTTTTACTTAGAAGTGGTTATTGGGATGCAGGAATAGCACTATAATATATATCAAGAATTTAAGCAAATGAAAAATAACTTGTGAATGCCATTGATAAATTGATGCATTTTTCATCTGAATGAATAAAAAAGATTTAACACAGCCTCCTAGATATGCATTAATGTGAAATAATTTTGTTTATATTAAAGGAATACTCCACCCCAAAATAAAAACTTTGTCATTAATCACTTACCCTCATGTCGTTCCAAACCCGTAAAAGCTTCGTTCATCTTTGGAACACAATTTAAGATATTTAAGATTGAGTATTTTGACAGTGTAACTTACTTGGCAGTCTATGGAATCCTTCTGATTCCGAACACATCTAATGACATTAGTCTCATTATACATGTAATGAATATATTTGAAAGAAATGTATACTTTTGTTCAGCAAGTATGCATTAAATGGATAAAAAATGACAGATTATTATAAAATAAAATAAAAAAAGATTAAATTATATGGTTTTCCTTTGAACGTTGTATTCATCGAAAACATTTCTGAAGGATCATGTGACTGCTGCAATGGCTGCTAAAAAAAGGAAAAAAAGCTTTGCTTCACAAGAATGCATTACTTAAAATAGAAAAATAGTTCAATTTAAATTGTAATACCATTTCACAATATTACTTTTTATCATATACTCCCACCCCCCAAAAAAAGGAGCAACTGCAAATGAGAGACAAAACATTGAAAGCAGGTATTCTACATTTTACATATTTCTAGTTTGACTAACTGTAAGAAGAGCCTCCTCGGTGAAAAATGTGGTTTACTGAAGTCTGCATGTGCATTTTGTACAATAAATACTGGATCAACGTAGTGTTTTTAAAAATATGTAATTTGCTTTTGTTTTGTTTTTTTGTGCTAGCTTAGTGCACAGTGGCTGAAACCAACTTCACACAAGCGGGAGCTGCATATGCAAAACACGCAGTCATGTTGGCTGTTCTGTTGACCATTTTGTTGTTTAATCAAGGTATATAATGCACACAGACAAATCTCTTATGTTCTGCATTATGTAATACAATTACTACGGATGCACCAGTACAAATTCAAGACGCCAAACAGTTTGTACTCAATAAGTTGTTTTTATAATGAAATTGATTGTGCTCAAGTCCTGTCCTTGAAATTGCTGTTAGAAATATCACAATTGCTGTCTGAAATTTGTGAAATTTTCAAAGTGCAGTTATGCCAATAGATTCAGAAAATTTATGATAATATTTATACCAGAAACAAGTATTTACCCTCCAGTATCAACTTTATACGAGTGCAACGGAGTAGTATTGGTGCATATGTAGTGATTATCACTGTCTTGTTAGAAGTAAGTTTGAAGTTTTTAAATAGCTAAACGAACATGATTAGTAGACTATTTAACATTCACAGGGCTTTCATTGGACAATCGTGGGATGAGTTTCATCACTGCATTCCCCGAGAATATTGCTGTTTATTATGGAAAGACCTATAACCTATTCAAAATCACTACCCTTCACCCAGAAACTACGATCAGTGTCACCTATATGGCCAACGGCATCATCAAAACCAACACAAGCCTCACTGAAGGAATCGTTTGGACTTTGAATTTGACAAAGCTTGTTGAAGAATCCCAGTTTATGTCTTCCAATAAGACGTTTCGAATCACCAGTGATAAAAACATCACAGTGCTTTCTGTGACTGGATGGGAGGGGAGATTCCAGTCTCACATTGTCCAGCCTGAACAAAATCTGGGAAATGTGTATCTTGTTCCCCCTCTGAATTACAGCAACATAGCCAAGTCCTTTAACCTCATGATGACATCAGATGTCAGATTCCTGCCTTTTAGGCTGATGATCATCAATGCAGTGGACATGGTCAAAAGAGTCACCATCAAACGGGTAGATGAAAAAGGTCAGAGCCAAGAAGATACTATAATGCTCAATCCTTACAATCTTTATCAGATTCAGATTGATGGGTTGGTGAGACAAATCAACACAGAGGACAAAGTGGCTGTGATTCTCACCCATCCGTGCTTTGACAGCAACAACTGCTCATGCAACATGATTCTGAACCAGCTCCAACCCTATGTGTCAAACAGAAATAAAGACAGATTCATCATGCCCCCCATCTTCAGCGCCAGACAGCTACTTGTGACAACAAATGAACCCTTCCAAGTTTGCCAGAGTTGTTTTACACCTGAAACTGGTAATTTGGTGCAAACTTCTTCAGACATCTTGCCATTATTACAGAGTTTTAAGAACAGCATTTCAATTATTTCTACCACCATCCAGGTTTCCCTCCGATTAATCAGTCCTGGACTTATTCTAGACCTCATTCCGATAAGCAAGTTCTCTGGCTGCTATCTGGTAGATTTTAATTCCTCACGCAATGGTGCCTTGGTTATTGCTAATACATCCAGCACTGATGCTGTGCGAATGAATGATCAGAAGTTGCCTACAAACATCAACTGGAGGGTTATAAATGGCACAGGGTACTCTTGGGCTCTAGTGGAGGGAGGAAGGATGAGCACAATCTGGCATCCTTTTGCAAGGATTGGTGTATATATGATAGAACGCTTGAACTCGAACAATACCTATGGGAGTGCAGCAACAGTTATAAATACAGACCCAGGTGAGTTGTTTGAGTTGAGTCAGTTGTGATGTTTAACCATGATTTATACTATATATAATTATATATTACGTATATTTCTTAAATATATATGTGTGTGTGTGTGTGTGTGTATATATTTATATTAGGGGTGTAAAATTGATGAATCATGAATAATCACACCAAAATAAATAAAATACTATTCCATTTCTTCTTATTTGTGCAGTGTATTAGCAATTTAGTTTTTTTCCCCCAGTGTCTAAAATGATTAATTCTATAAATATGTACTAAATATACTTCTTATAATAACAGTAATTCTAAATAATAGTAATAGTAAATAAAAATACATATTACACTGTATAGCACTGTATATATTACTTTATATATGATATGATTTTATGGCCATTAACATTACCATTCACATTCACATACTGTATATATGTACATTCACATATACCATTCACATATACCTTTTTAAAGTGTTTTAATGAGCATATAATAATTAAAATGGTTAACAAATAGAAATATTATACAATTCATACATAAACCATCTATCTGTCTTCTACTGTTGCTTTAAATCTCGCTTTTAATCTTTTTGAGTCACGAGTACCAAATTAGGAGCTTGTGCTAAGCTATTTAACTAACTGGTTAAATAATGTCAGTCATGTTCAATAATAACTGATTACTGAATATTTGTGTGTTTAGATAATGGCGGCTGTCTGCTGATTCCGGAGATATTTGTACTTGGTGAAGATGAAATGAGCTGGTTCAAGTCTCGCGAGTACTGCATGGAAAATGCTGATCAGTTTGCCAGGCTCAACAATGAAAGCAGCCAGACTAAGATGACCTTAAACATGACACAGAGGGAACCCACGGAGGGCTGGATCAGTCTGCGGCGCAGCTTGTTCACAACTGACTGGTACTGGAAAAATGAGGACACTTTCCCACCTAACGTGGACTTCACTTACTGGGAGAATGGACAGCCTGACAAACCAGAGAAAGGCTTGTGCGCCTCGGTTTCCCTGGATCCCAGCAAGAACTTCAAGTGGAAGAGTGCACGCTGCTGTTCTAAAAAGAAGCCTGTTTGCTATAAAAGGCCAAAATACTTCACTTTACCAGATACGTTTTAAACAACAAATGTTTTTATTATAAGGCTTATGATTAATTTTTTGCTTTTTTAGGGATCATTATAGATTGGTTTGATTTTAATGCTCAACATTTATCTGTCTATACATAGTTAGGCCCCTATATTAGACTAGATTTAGAAAATGTTATCCGGTGGGCAATGACATAGATCTAGCAATAATATTTACAGTGAAAAGAAAACTTTGCAGGTTAAATATAACTTTTAAATATTAGCATGTAACTTGAGATGCATTTTGAGCTGTATCCAGACTAAGATTAAAATTTATTAAAAGAATGTTAATTGAACAGCATCGAGTCCTGTAGACTTTTTTTTAATACAAAATAATGCCATAGGCTTTATTTGATATTATTTTTTAGCCCTTTATTTTAAAAATCTTTACTTTAACAGTCGAGTCACAGTCAGACAAGTTTAAATTGACTTGAAAATCATAAAAAAAAATCGACATTTATTTCATTTTAAAATCTATTTAATTTTGCACAAATGTTCGTTCTTTGATTCAGTAGTAAATGTTCTTTGAAAAAATAAGAAAAAGCATGTTTGTCTTTGTAATTCTTTTTGGCTGCCATTATCAAGCCATTTTTACATTATTCAGTTATTCTTAATAGATAAAAGTGCCAATCTATTGTTTTTCATTTGGGTTGTAAAAGCTCCATGGCAAATCCTAGGAAAATCCTGTGGCAATCCATGTTGACTTGAAACTCTCAATCAAGAAGACAGAAAGGGTTATGATGGTGTGTGTGTGTGTGTGTGCACGTGCCTGTGTGGTGGAAGTGAATATAATTAATCAGTCATTATGTACAGGTACAGTAGATTCCAGTTTAAGATAAAAAATAATCTAAAATTCTTTATATTTTCCAACCCACTACATAAGTCACTCAGAGTGAAATTATCCACTCAGGTCAGACAAACATGGAAGTCAGAGTCATATGGCTCACTTCAGAAGAGGAAGTTTATTTTAAGCCTTTGTATTTTTAACAACATACATGAGAAAAGAATAAGCTTTGACACCAGAGTGTTCTGATAATGCAAGCATGATATTTGGATCTTTTCAGTGTTCCACGCTGCTAGCTCTGATGCTAAACCTCCTCTTGATCACCCAAGCTCCCACACCCAGAGCCAAAAGCAGCTTGATACCCAATGCCAGAGCAAGAAGCAGGACAAGAAGTGAGAAAGAGCTCTTTGCGGTTAACCTCTCTGGACTGGGGGGCAAAAGGTAAAGTGTGGCTTGGTCCTTCCCCAAAGAGTTTGAAGCGGTACAGATGTACTGTCGTCCAGGTTTGACGTCCAGCAGTTGACTTGAAGTGCGGTATTGTCCAGTACCGTCCTGAGAAAGAGGGAATGAAGACTCTCCCTCCTGAACACCATCTGGTTCTATCCACTGAATGTCAGGAAGAGGGGAGCCCTGAACATGACACACGGCTTTGAAGCCAGCTTCAGTCCCCTCGGCTGACAAACTGAGGATTCGTGGTGCAGCTAGGAATAAAACATAAATAAAGCAACATAAAAATACCTGTCAGCATTTAAGAGCTGGCTTCCATTCAGTTCATAAGTTGGAATTTAAATTGTATAGGCCAAAGCCTATTGTAATTTGAACTGGAAAGACAGGAAGTGGTATTTACTGAATTACAATGGTTTTTGAAAGCTTGGTGGTGACATTGAAGTCATGTGACCATGGAGAAGTTTTTTTATACTGTAGCCTACTTTTAGTTTTTTATTTCTACTGACTGTGTTTAGGTTTCAAAATTAATGACAGTTGTGCTTATTTGTGAAGATTATCTTAAACAATACCTGTAAGAATCATTAACTTTTGTTGGACACATAAATTATTTTCTGCAATAATCAAAAAGCCAATCGGAAAATACTGTTGGATATTTGTCGGAACTTAGATTTGTCTTAAAGCCTATAAAATGTTTGGGACTTTTTAAATGCCATTCACACAAAGCTTTATCAAGCCTTCTTTAGAAATTTGTCTTGACAAAATAGAATTTTTAAGTTAACAATTACGCTAGTTGCCTTTACATGGATTTTAGTTCATTTTACATCAACTTCCTTTTTTAATTTGACTTTTCATGTTTTAACATTTAAGCCAATTTGCAATTATATCTCCTGTTTGCAACCTTAATTTAAATTCAGGAAATTAATTGAAAATTAAATTGAATTTTGAAAAGCATTTTGAATAGAACACAACACGTCATCCATATGCTTCCTGCCAAGTAGAACAGTCTTGGAACAACCAATCAGTTCGGCGTTAGAGTTCATATCAACTTATTTTTATCATTTCTATTTTTAGAGATATTTATTGATTAGGTAATAATTGGTTTGGGGTTAGGACTATGCTTGTTAAACATGAATACTGTTCCATGAGAAGCAAACTTACAGTCATCGTAAAGATTCAACACGTTAAGACATCAGATGGGAACATACAGGAATCAACTGATGCTTTTCTTACCCTCCACTCGTAGACGAGTACCAAGTGTGTTCTCAAAGCTTGTATGGGGATGTCTCGGTATCTCTACACGGCAGTAATAGCGGCCGTTATCATTCAAGGTCACGCTGTTGATCCTGAGTGAGACGTCATGGTTTCGGTGGTTGCCCTCCAGGCGGTAGCGCTGGTCCTGGCTGGGCCTTGATTGGCACAGCTGGCTGTTGTTCAGACTTGTGCAGCGGAACAGCACAGTGGCGGCCCGTCCGTGGCCCAGGGTCCACGATACATGCATGGAGGAGGGATGGGTGTGATGCGGGTGGCTGAAAGAGCAGGGAAGCACTACTGGGTACCCCTCCATCGCCCGGACCTCAGTGGGTGCTTTCATCAACCAGCCATCATCGTCTTTGGCTATAACTAGGGAACAAAGTTGACAAAGCTTACAAAATCTAAATTATCAGGTCTATTAGGTCATTCTTTTCAGACCTGAAAATTTTAATTTTCTTACCTGCAGAATAAAGGATCACCAGCAGACCAAGAGTTTTAGTAAAATGGTGTGCATCCATTGCAGACATTCTGGATTTATGATTCAGTATGAGGAGAAAAAAATTCCTTGCAACAAGTTCCTATTTCTGACTCACCATCACACATTACTTACTTCATACATCTATATTGCTATTCATACATCTATCTATGACATGAAAATCAAATGACACAAATTGGAGCTTTAGTGATTAGACTTTAGTGAAATATTTTAAGAAGTATTGTGACAAGAAACCTGATAAAGTTTCAAGATGTGGTGCTGCTGTAAGCAATTCATTGTGAGAAAATGGATTTTTATTTTTGGAGCAGGACCTTTCAGAGGAAACTACCTGCACTGACCAGTTCACTAAAGAAGGGGTATATTGGAAACATAAGTAGACAGTTCCTTATTTTACACATTATTTAGCATCTTGTTGAGTCACAGTACCTTTATTTGAAATCTTCTGTCTGTGGGATCCCGAAATATTCTCTCAGAAGATGCAGGATTATGTGTTAGGTTTGCTTTCTTTGATTTGCAGTCTCAAAGGTAATAAATTATTTTTTACATTTTAAAAGCAAAGGTTCTTCCAATACCAGACAGACAGAGAGAGAGTCTTGGAGAATTGGAATTGCAAAGATTTCTTCTAAGAATTAAAATGAAAGCAATAAATGTAAACTGGAAACATATGCACTAAAAACTATGATTAACTCCAGATGAAGTGTTTTTAGACAATCTTGTTACGATTTATGCAATCATTATACGTTGTTCTGTTGTCATCCGCAGGCCTAACTTGTACACCATGGACCATGAAAGTACAGTATCAGGTCAATAGCACATTGGGACAAGATGTGATTCTACCCTGCATCTTCACACACCCAAAACAAAGTAGTTACAAAGGTTATATAACTATTAAATGGATACAGAGCAACATACATAAACCGATTTTTCAGTGCATGTTTTATCAGACCAAAGAACAAGACGGTAACTGTATTGATCCAACATCTTCAAAACGACACTTGCTTCAAGGCAACCACAGAGAAGGAGACATTTCCTTAAGGATCAATAATGTAGGGTTGACTGATGCCTCACAGTACACCTGTAGGGTGGAGCTCGATTATAATAGATTTGAGAAAAACACAATGCTTAATGTCAACGGTAAGGGTTACACAGCATTTGTATCATCACACAAATGAACAGTCCACCCCCCCCAAAAAATATTTTAATGCTTTGGGACACTTACGTCTCACTCAAAAGGATAGTTCACCCAAAACTGAAAATTCTGTCATCACTTACTCACCCTCAATTATACATTTTAATTGCAGTTTAAGTGTCTAAATACTTTTTGGGACCACTGCATTGTATGCATGAAATCACAGATTTTTTTGTTATTGTCAACTGTAGCTCCAGCACAAATTCTTAGCCTATCCCTGGATTTAGATAATCTGAATATGATGGTGAAATGCATTGCCCAAGGGAATCCAGTTCCTGAAGTGAAATGGACCTCGTCATCTGGACCAATAGAACACTCTCCAATCAAAGTTGGCTACAGAGTCATCAGCTTCATTCCATTCTCTGACCAGAACGTGTACACCTGCCAATCTGTAAACTCACTGGGCCAGGATGAGAAAACATTTCCGAACCAAAATACAAATCAAAATTGTACTGGACTTTCGGTGATAACTGGCATTCTGGTGTGTTTGCTGTTGCTTGGGCTTGTAGCGTTCATTTTGGATGTGGTGAAAAGAAGTAAGTAGCCTGCCCAATTCATTTTTGTGCATTTTGCTTGGTGTGTGCAAATTCTGATGTTATTTTTGTTGTTATTTTTGCCAAAAAGGACAATGTGCACAGGGAGTAATGCTACGGTAAGATCACACGTCATTCATTTAAACTGGCCATAATAATGAAATAGTGCATCTTTATAAAGTATCTGAATGCAACTTAATATCTGTTTTCATTTTCAGGGAAATGGGTGTACAGAGGGTTAAACCCTCTATACATAAAGCTAATGAGACAGTTTATGCCAATATCAGCACTTGTCCAGTTGGTAAAACTAGACAAGTTGACTCAACAGAGGCACTGGGAGAGGGCGCAAAGGTTGAAATGATTCCCATGGCCCCAAAAAATCAGTCGCCAAGACCTCCAGGACCCTCTCCAGACATTGAAGAAAACTGAAAAGTGAGTACTATTTGACTGTTTTGCCTAACTTCATAGTTGCATAGTCTTAATCATGGGTCAGAAATATGACCTTAATGTGTATGCATATATTTTCATATATTTTGATGAACCAGCTTATATTCATTATGACCTTAAAAGGGAAATAAAATGTTGAAAGAAGACATATCAACAAAAAACGTAGTACTGTATATGTGCATTAAAAGTGCAGTTTAAATTAAAACATATATATGTAAGGAATAATTGACGACGGGCTGTTGAATTATTAGAAAAATAATTTGCAGGCCTTTGCAGGTTTTTTTCTTTATCTGAGATAAATGTAACACTATCTTTCTTCCATTAAAACTTCAAATAACTACAGTCAGCCTTCAAAAGCATTCCCCCACAAGGATATGTACTCTATATACAGTTTATACATTAGTGTCTTTTGGTTGTGATGGAAAATACTCATTCAGAGTAATGTTAGCCATGTCATGTAATTTTTTTCATTTCAGTAGGACCTTAAAATAATCTAAAAACAGCCACACAATTTAAATAAATAAACACTGTATATTACTGGTGCTGTTTTCGGTCGCGAGAAACAGAATAGGTGGGTAGAAAACCAAATCTCATAACACAAAATGCTAAAACGGTTCAGGTTTTGCCTGAAGTTGCTCTTATTGGTCAGATAGGAAGGGTCTAAGTAATAATTATATTATTTGAATTATAGTAGTGTACTGTTGTTAGGGATAGGGTATGTACTTAAACGTGTGGATTATTCTAGACCGCTAGTGAAGCTGCACTTTAACACAAGTTATCATGTGGTATCTGTTTCTTTTCTAGGCGCTGATCCAGAAGGACCAATCACATTTGTTTTTGATTACTTTATGATATATATTTTTTAAATCATTGTATTTGAGATTTTTTATGGTGTAATTTGCTTCGTATTTCAGATATATGTCATTATAGTTCATAAGTCTAAAAATAATATTATATGTTGGTGTATAAATGTTTTCAAAAAGTTTTGAATGCAGACTAATTCGAGGCTCCACGCGCCCCCGTGTGGACGAGGCTGTTTTATTTCCCGTGGTCACGCCCTGTTGTAGTTGACATTTCTCTTGAACCAGCTACTAGTTCAATGTTAACAGCTTTACATAAATATTAACTTATTTTATTTGTAAAGTTCATAAAATAGTATATACCAGAATGCCTCACACTATCGTTACTACTACAAGCACAACAACAACATCCTCATCGGATGGAGGATTTTGCAACATCGGTTATGCGCGTTCATTTCAAGGATTACTGAAAATCGGCCAAGTGGTAAGAGAAAGTTATACTTGTATCGAAAGTATTTTATAAAGTAAACGTAAACGAATTCATATTATCATTAATTTAGGGAAGATAGATGGTAACTGACTGTTTTACACCACGATGTTTCACTGACCGACTAACGGAACTCCTAAACTTTCCATGAATACATTGCTTATGAACGAACAGTGCAGGATCTGTGCATTAATTTACAGCAGCACGTCTATTATTTGTTTTGGAGAAACGTTGGGAAAAAGTATGCAAGAAGTTAAACATTATTTTCACTAACAAAAATGCTAAAACGTACTTTAACATGATATTTCCATGCTTTGTATCGTGCATTATGTTATGTTTTTGGGCTAACGTTACAGTCTACCATGTTATTCTTGAGGAGTTAAATCTGAAAACTTGTGCTAACTAAAAGTTTTAATCTAAATGTATACTAAAAAACAACTCCAAGAAGTACTATGATATTTTTTAAAGAATGCTGGATTAAATGACATGGTAAATGAATCTGATTATCAATCAGTACCATGGTGTACAAACACAATTAGACTTATCTCCTTAGTCAGATCTACAGGAAAAGGCACTTGCGTGTGTGTTTGCATACATTTCTCAACCTTCTATTTATTCCCAAATGAGAAATCATTAGGCTAAACTTAAACCGCAATATAGGCCAAAACAAACATTACAGCAAATCTCAGAGCAACTAGTAATAGTATTGTTGATTTTGATGTTATTTAAATATTTGTATGCATTAATGCTTTATTGATTAACAGAACTTTCGAGTGAACTGTTCATGAATACTGTATAATTTGCTTATGTTCAAACAACAAAATATATTAATATATTTCTCCTATAAAGGAAAATTGGTGATGAGTATCCTGGAAGTTAAAGATTAAACACATTTTCACCAATAAAAATGATAACATGCACTGTACAATGTTATTGCCATGATTTTTATGTTTGAATATGTGTCATACTATTAAAAGAGTTTTTTGGACAGTGTCATGTTGTTCTGTAAACGGTGGAATAATGCAATTCTTTAAAGTATTTTGGATTAAATACCATGGTATGGGATTATGGTATTCATTCAGTGTCTGGACGTTACCATGTGACATCATCACTGTTCCCTGGTTCTGCCGCAGGAGGGAGGACCTCCTCAAATTAAAATCTTTATTACTACTTACTGTAAATAACCCTAGTGTTTTGGAGCTCGGAGTAAGGTTTAGGGATATGTCGGTATCAAATTTTCATGTTACGATTAATTTATCATGCTTTTATCACGGTATACGGTATTATCACAATACCATGGCCATAATACAGTATAACAGGTTTAATAACTTTTTTCTTATATCAAAAATACCTGAATATTTAAATACAATAAAGCAATACAGAAAAATATATAAAGTTAAACGTTTTACACAGATTCAAATGAAAAGGAACTATAAAGATCAATACTGTAGGTATTATTTTACAATAAGGCCTAATGTAAAGTGTGAATGAACAATAAAGAATCAAAAGACTTTCAAACAATATCCAGGTCATGTTGTAGTCCAGATTGAAATGTAAAAAAAGTTTGAAAATGAATAATCTATTAAGTTTAAATATTTAAGTATTTGGCGCTGTGTTGAATATCATAGCAAATCCACAAAACTAAATGGCTATTTAAATCTATTTAAATATGTTTTAGAAAGTAACATAGCTGATTTATTTATGGGGTTTCCGGGGTAACTGCATTTTGTGCAGTTTAGCGCCATCTGCTGTCAGAGAGTGAATGTGCTTGTGCTTCTCATGCCCTTGTTTACATCAGAGCGCATGAGTCTTTTAAGCAGCACACAGCCGTGTTGTGCATTTTGATCAGTTGATTGGAGAAGTGTTCTTAAAATGCATCCCAAATTCTGAATAATTTGTAATGTACAATTATTCATAGTATTTAGAAGTGCCTATGATAAGAATATCGTGCATATTCATAACCGCAATATATCGCATAACTGAATCTGCACATGTCTAGTGTGGTTTAGGTTGTGTGTGTGTAGGGGTGTGGAAGGTGAAGACAGGCAATGATAATTTGATAAGACTCACACTAGAGCTGAAGATCTTTGCCCGAACCCGACGGGACCCGATAGGAAAGTCTGAGGTGTGGAAAAGTTTTGACCGTGTTTATAATGAGAATAATGAGTGAATAATGACGCACCATCAGTGAGCGCGCTGAAGCCATCTACAGTGGATTCAGTCATTTCCCTCCACAAAAACATGCAGGCTTAGCCTAATCTCTGTTAGTAAAGGTTTTTCAAATGATAACTAAATATTAATTGAGTCTTAAATGCATAATGTGGACAGAGTATTTACGCTAATGTTGGCATTATTCTTTTATTAAATGTCAGCTGCTAGTGGCGAAGCAAATCCGGCGGAGCCTTTATCTTAATTTCGTTATTGCCAAATACCCATCTTAATTTAAAATGTATCTTAATTTAATTTGTTAAAAAATTCTCGTTTTTATTGGTGCGTTGGTTTATTTATAGGCTAAATGAGCCTATGTTTATTTAGGGGCCGTTCACATATCGTGCCTAAAAACGTGTGGAAAACGCTAGGCGCGCCGCTTTCTCCTTCTTTCCAAAGCGCTCGGGCAGAAGCTCTCCTGAGGCGTCTTTCGTTGCTAAGCAATCATGACCCACTCTCTCCATGAACACGCGGAAATTTCAGCAAAGGATAAATTAATTTGCAGCACTAAGAATCGCTTGCAGTAGCTCTGGTATTAAATTTATTTAAAAATGGCTATACATATACAGCTATGGTCAGCTGTTCCTTCGTCTTGGCTGAGCTTTCAACGTTGTTACGGGAAAGGATGAAGCTGATTGGTTGGTTCTTGTCACATGACCCGCGGTGCGCTTGCGGCAAAGAGTATAGAAGTTACTCTTTGCTTGCGGCTCTCTGAAAAGTTGAGATGTTTTTAACTCGATGCGGTGCGGACGCGCCTGAAAAAAAACGACCGCGTCGCGACCGCGTCGCTTCCATTATGAGCGCACATACCGCGTGGCTACATTTGAAATAACGAACTTGAGCGCGCAAAGATGAGTGCTGAGATGTTACGATGTCACAGAGGACTTATTTTATTTATTTATTCCAACTTTCAAGTGGCTTAGTCTACATAAGTTATGAATAAATTATTCTAAAACATATATAAATGACTCATTCTTGACAAAAGGCAAAAGAGCTGCGTGTGCGCACATTTTAATAATGTCGGGCTGTAAATGGGTTCGGGCTTTTACAAAGCTGTCAATCAAAATGTACTTGTCGGGCTCGGGTCCTGTCGGGCCTTAAAACAACTCTAACTCACACTCCCTGGATGCTCGGGAACAGCCGGCTGCTAAAATGGTTGCAGTGATGAGAGAGATTTAGAGAGATTTGCACTGCAACATGTGGGGCCTCTGCTCAAAGAGTGCTAAACACAAAACCCACCAAAGCTAAAGATGAAACATGTTACATTTCATATAAGAAGATAAATGGTTTGACAACAGATTTTTTCCCTATAAAGGTAAATCAGTAGCAAAACTCGAGAGGTTGAAGATCTGAATGTGAGAACTTGTCATATTAATATTTGTATTTGTAAGTTAAAATTTACACTCATGGCTCTGATGTGAAGAGTTGAATCTTTCAATTTGCACACACAGACAATGATCAAAACACCCGTGTTTTGAATTGGAAGTTGTATATTAATAGTCACAAATGTGTAGAATGACATTCACACAAAGAAAATGACATATACACATGTTTACAACATATTTACTTTTGCACTTTACTTCAGTTTCGCTGCACAACGTCAAGTCGGCACTTACAACCTCTCAGATCTGGAAGTACAAGTTCAAATCCTAGCGCTCTGACTTTTGCTACTCTTTTTGCGGTATTCTGTTGCAAAACTCACTTGTGCACTTGTATATACAGATGTGAGAGAGCAGAGCTGGGGGCGGGGCTTTGGTGCGAATGAGAACATTTTATTGGTCGATGGCCGACCAATGAACAACGCCAATTGTTTTCACTGAATATCCTTAGCTTTGACAGGATTTTAAGACACTGCATTCATTTTGCCATTCAGGTATTATCTGGTAGACAAATAATGCAACATATTTTATATGTATATCCCACTGCATATCACTCTACCAGAGTTGCAATATAATGCTGTTTTTATTATTTTTATGTTTTGTAGAAATAATTTTAACATCTTCATTGGGTTAAATTCCTAATTTGCTTGTCAGTAATGAACCTTTTTAAATGCAACATTATTATTATTTTTTTTTTTTTATAAAATCGAGTGTCTAAATGTACATTAAACAGCAAAACCTAAAAAATAAGCACTTATGACCAGAAATACTGTTTTGAGCAACTAGTAGAGCTAAATACATGTATTTATTAAACATCAACAAGGCCATCTAGTGTTTAAGCAATGGAATTGCATATGAATATTATCTTTTTATGGCCACCAAATGCCTCTAATTTAAAGCGTGCCTCTTTGCACTGGAGTTTAAACCTAAATACTACAGTTATTGTAGTTTAAATAATAACCATATTAGAAAATGTTATATTTCAAATGGTCATTCATGAATCATAATTATTGCGCATATTATTTAGTACCATGATCTCTTCAAATTAACTAAACATGACTCAGTTAACATTCAGTACAGTTATTTTATTGGTTAAAAGTTACACTTAATTGTTTAGTCACATTTAACTGCCAAGGAGGAGTATGAGAACATAATGCTGTTCCATTTTCCAGTATAAATTGCTATTATAACGCATTGTCATTAGTCAACGCAGTTATCCATGCATAATCAATGCACTTTTTGTGTTACAAATCACTAGAAATCGCTGCAAATATAATACAACTGCTGTCTGTCCCAATTAATACATTTAATACATTTCAAGCATATTGACAACACGTTTTGTTTAGTACTATTGATAGCTCCATGAACCACGTGACCGCGTGGCGGTGAGATCAAAGCATGCTTTGGTACAGCGAGTTTACTCTGCAATATGCAGTGGGATATACATATAAAATATGTTGCATTATTTGTCTACTAGATAATACCTGAATGGCAAAATGAATGCAGTGTCTTAAAATCCTGTCAAAGCTAAGGATATTCAGTGAAAACAATTGGCGTTGTTCATTGGTCGGGCATCGACCAATAAAATGTTCTCATTCGCACCAAAGCCCCGCCCCCAGCTCTGCTCTCTCACATCTGCATATACAAGTGCACAAGTGAGTTTTGCAACAGAATACCGCAAAAAGAGTAGCAAAAGTCAGAGCGCTAGGATTTGAACTTGTACTTCCAGATCTGAGAGGTTGTAAGTGCCGACTTGACGTTGTGCAGCGAAACTGAAGTAAAGTGCAAAAGTAAATATGTCGTAAACATGTGTATATGTCATTTTCTTTGTGTGAATGTAATTCTACACATTTGTAACTATTAATCTACAACTTCCAATTCAAAACACGGGTGTTTTGATCATTGTCTGTGTGTGCAAATTGAAAGATTCAACTCTTCACATCAGAGCTGTGAGTGTAAATTTTAACTTACAAATACAAATATTAATATTACAAGTTCTCACATTCAGATCTTCAACCTCTCAAGTTTAGCTACTGATTTACCTCCATATTTCCCCACCATTCACACGTTTCTGCTTAATCGGTTCAACAGGAAACACTAGTCTCACAGGAAAAGAAACCTGTTTTTTTAGCATTTGCATAAGTTATTTAACACTTCTATGCAACAAAATAGGAAATGCATCATATTTCTTTTAGGGCCTACATTTATAATTCTTAAATATGAAATTATTCATTTGATTTTATGAATTAAATATAAATTCATTTTAAACCAGATATTTAAACTCAAAATATCAGAAACATAATAATGATTTTAAAGCAATATTACTGAAGAAATGAATAGAAACTTCACTTTTCATTGTTCGGGTACTTCTATTTTAATTTAATTTGAGTTGGTGAAATCCAAGGTTTTACTGAGCTAAAGCATTGCTCCTTTTGTTTTTTGTTTCAAAGTAAAAATATTAGTATTTCCTGTGAAGGGCAAAATAATCTTTAACTGAAATTTACTACCTCTAATTTTGCAGGTGATCCTCCTGATTGCTTTCCTTTGTGTGTACTGTAAGGGGTTCAATTCCTCTGACTACCGCTACTTTGAGGTGGTCACTGCATGGTTTCTCATCGTCTTCTTAATCTTCTTCCTCATGTATTTGTTTCGACTTCAAAGCAAAATCACTTGCATCAACTGGACATTGACGGTAAGTCAGCACAGTTAACATTTCACTTACCGGTACACACCTTCTCACTAAAGAACATGGCATTAGGTGTCTTTTGTAATTTTATGAATGTTTATGCTGCTTTTTCATGTCAAATTAGATCTTTATTGCTTTCACAGGAGTTTTTACATTATGCTGTGGGAGGAATCCTGGTCTTTATTGCCTCTATAGTTGTTGCTGTGAAGAGTTATGGGATCTCAGCTTTGATCGCTGGATCTGTGAGTGCCTTTTAATGCTTGCAATATGAGGAAGCAAGAAATGTGAATTGTTACTGTTGCAATACACTATTTATTGTGCAGTGCATGTGCAATTCTTAGAAAGGTCTATAAGGCATCAGAAGCAAATTACTTTTCATGTTTAGTAATAACATATGTGATTATAGAATATTATTAATATATCACTTATGTCTGTTTTTACATAAACACAGGTGTTTGGCTTTATAGCTACTTTTCTTATTGCAATCAGCATATGGACTTCTTATAAGGTCACATGTGGCTCTCAACCAACTGGTGAGTCTGGTCATGTTTTAATCATGCAATTTGAAAGCTGTGAACAGTTTTAAGGATAAAAAAAAAATACATCCACCTTCAGGCCATCCAAAATGTTGACAAATGTATTTGTTCATTGCAACAAATTCAGAGAAATGTAGTATTACATCACATCCTCTGCAGTGAATGGGTGCCGTCAGAATGAAAGTTCAAACAGCTGGTAAAACATCACAGTAATCCACAAATAATTCATATGACTCCAGTCCATCAGTTAACATTTTGTGAAATGTAACGTTTAGTGAAAAAGTCCATCTCTTGTTTTCATCTCACATCAAAAACCACCGACATAATTGTTCAGAACTGTTTGGACTGCTTTTGATCTAAACAGAGCTTGATCTGTACATATTTCTTTCCTGATTGACCTTTTCACTGTAGATGTGGTATTATGGATTATGAACTTGTATTTTAGCTGAAAGCAATTGGAGTCTGGGCTGGAGTCATTTGAACTCTCATTCTGACGGCACCCATTCACTGCAGAGGATCCATCGGTGAGCAAGTGATGTAGTGCTTAATTCTCCAAATCTGTTTTAATAGCAGTGGTTCCCAATCCTGGTCCTAGAGAACCCTCAACACTGCACATTTTAGATGTCTCCATATTCAAACACACTGATTCAACTCATCAGCTCATTAGCGAAGACTCCAAGACCTCAAATGTGTGTGTGAGATCAACAGAAACACCAAAAACGTGCAGCGCTGGGGGTGCTCCAGAACTAGGATTTGGAACCATTGTGATAAAGAAACACACAACATCTACGTCTTGGATAGTGTGAGGGTGATAACATTTGCAGAAAAATATGAATTAGGATGAACTGTTCCTTTAACAGAATGGACATGTTGAAAATCATTGCATAATTTCCTGCTAATTCTCTCTTGAAGGTGCTGCAGTGTAACTGGATGGATGATCAGACGACAGTAGCAAGAAAATTTCTCAATTTGTTCTAGAGAGATGACTTTTTTAAGGACATTAAAGAGACATTTTCGGTTGTTTCTGAAGATGCTTTATGCTTCAAAAGTGGATTTTTTCTTCAAAATTTTAGTGCCTCTGTGAACTTAATCAGCTTGGATCAAACTTTGAATTTTTCAGCATTAAGACTGGTTTATTTTAAGAGTGTAGTTTTAATATTTATCAGTAATGTCTGAAACCAAAAGGGGCCATTTATTCACGACAATATTTACATTATTTATTTGTCAGTATTCACTGGGGAAAATATTTATTTAAACCCCTGGCTGATATTTTTTTATTTTGCCCACTTACAAAGAAATGAAAGGTCTGGCACATAACCAGTGGGAGCCAGAATTCTTTCTGGTTGGTAGTGGATCAAATACTTATTTCACTCACTGAAATGCAAATCAATTTCTAAACTTTATATAATGCGTTTTGTTTTTTTGTTTTCTGGATTTTTTGGTTGGTATTCTGTTTTTACCCATTAAAATAAACCTACCCTTCATCTCTTTGTAAGTGGGCAAACTTACAAAATCAGCAGGGGAACAAATAAATATTTCCCCCACTGTATATCGTGTGATGCAGATTTGATTTAGTGCCTGTGATCAAAGGATATTTTGGCTGAAATTAGGTGTTCATGAAGGATTGATGCTGACCCACAGTATTATTACTATTATGACAAGAGTTGTTTTGCTTTTCACAGTATCTCTATATATACATATAATGATTTGCAACTGTAAAGTTTGAAGAATGCATTTTTGGCTTTCTAAATGTAAGTCCCTTTGTTGTATTCATTGTGATAAAAAGAAAAGGTCTCCTGATGTTATGTATGTTTTGTTGATTCTTTATTGATTTAAAGCCAGAATCAGTCAGTCAGTTTTACTTTTTCATGACAGCTTTGGTTTCCATTGATATATATATATATTTTTTATCATACAATGGAGGTCAAAGGGAACTGAAAATGTTACCAACATTCATCAAAATATCTTCTTCTGTGTTGCACAAAAAAGAAAAAGAAAAAAAAAGAAGTCACAGGTTTGAAATAACAGGAAGTTTATGAAATTACAACAGATTCTGAATTTTTGAATGGACTATCCCTTTAAGGTTCTTTTTAACCATTACAATTCTTTTTTGCATTACGCCATTTTTAAAGCAAATGTGAACATAATGCAAAAAAAAATAATTTGTATTTATACTTGATTATACATCATCATATTTGTTATATTTTCTTTATGCTGATCAAAAAATAAATGCATAACAAAGAGATGTCTGGATGCATTACAGTAATGAGAATCATAGAGGCAAAGTGGTATTAAAATGATTTTGTAATGCAGTGCAACTCTTAATGGCCCTAACAGGCTGCATGTCCTTTATATCATCGTTTCTTTTGGTTCTGGGATGAAATATGACCTCGACTAAATTTTGTTTATCATCCTATTACTGTTTAGTCAGATTGGCTTTAATGTAGCAAAAATCATGCTATATATACCCACTTAATATTTAAATGTTTAAGGTATCTTATCTGCAGGACCACTTAACATACAGTGACTCATGCTCACTACTTTCTGGTTACAGCAAGAGGTTGTTGTTCGGGAAAAATTACAGGAAACCCTTGAACTCTATCGGGAAGTGTCGCCAAAAGAGAAAGAGGGAAATAAACTTGACATGTGCTAGATCACTAATGGGTGTTTGTAACTCTCTGCAATGTGGAAGGTGTATGGAAATTTACAGTTAAAACCAAAGGACCAGGTTTGTTGAATAAAGACAGAGAGGAGTCAGAGAACTCTAAAGAGTCAGAGATGCTATCAGAAGCATTTACTGAAGAAAATAGTTTGCATTTTCATCACAAGTCAGCTTCACTACTCACAATGAAGTTTGTAGGTCGCTCTGCTTACATGTTAAAAACACCAGTAATTGTACACTAAAGATCACTAATCACTTCAATACATGGGTAAGCAAGCTTCTGATTGGTTCTAAAACCTAGATAAACTTAGACAATATCCACATATGGACGTAAGCACTTCAAGCATATCTCTAAGTGATTATTTAGGAGACAGAGATCTGAGGTCAGACGTAACAGGCTCTCCGAAGACCTATTCCTGACCAGGATGGCGGCAACTGACAAAATTCTTCAGGACAGTCTTGTCATCTAGCACAGAAAAAGATGCCAACACACAAATAGACCCAGAGCATTTATCTGTACTTAAGGGTTACCCAGCTCTGGAGAAAATCTTATCAGGATGATTCGTTACACACACAATATGCAGTCCTTATTTTAGAGCGTAGAAAAACAGAATAAGGCAGGATTCTTTAAAGGGGTCATATGATGTGATTTCAATTTTTTCCTTTCTCTATGGAGTATTACAAGCTCTTGGTGCATAATGAAGATCTGTAAAGTTGCAAAGACTAAAATCTCAAATACCAAAAAAAAAAAAAAATTCTTTATAAAAGTTAAGACTCGTCCACACCCCGCTAAAATGATTTGTTTAAACAGCCTTGTAAAATTCGACAGCATCATGTGACCCCTTTAATATATATTATGCAAATACATAAATATCACAGCTGTCTTGATAACTTATCGTTCTCATAGATGGGATGTCACCCTGGCCTCCTTTTATGGTCCTGTGAATAGGAAAATAGATCTCAGCATGTAAAGAATACTGTTGCACATTCCATTCTTGCTACAACAGAAGACTACACACATTCAATATATATTTATTAATATAGATGGCAACTACTAACTTTATTTAATCAACAAACAATCTAGGAGTGTAAATACTGATTAGAAATGACACAAAATATAATATAATTGATTTTATTATGAAGGCCATGGTAGATGTCCACTCCTTAATCCGACTTCCACTCCTTCAAAGGGAAATAAATTACTTAGGGATAAACAAAGTCATTATGTATCGAGGGAAACAGAGAAATGGAGAGAGCTGCAGTCCTAGAGAGATTCCAGCTTATTCCAGCTAATTTGGAAACATGACTCATGCACATCTTAACTCCTCCTTAATGCTCTGTTTATAGAGTACAGCAAACCCACTGAAAGAACCTCTGTACCACTGGCTAAAGTAAAAGGCACTTATGTTCACCAGCACAACACTGATATGCCCAAACAAACAGGAAAAAGTGGGAAATGGGATGCAATAAACTAGAGGAAGAAATGTAAATTTCTCACAGTTGTAGGTCATACTTTACAGAAATGTAATGGTGGAAAATACAACCACTGTGTGACCCACATAAGCAGTTTGTTGCCAATGTCAGTGTGCAGTTGGCAACATATGAAGGATCTCAGAATCCTCAAATGCAAACTACTGTATGTTTTGCTTCAAGAGAGCAACCATACATTTGTGTTGTTTTTTTTTACTTACTTTCTTTTACATTCATTTATAATAATTTAAACATTTTATTATTCCATTTAATCATATGATCAATTATAATAATCATTATAGCCATTTATATACAAATTTCATTGATTTGCCATATATATATATATATATATATATATATATATATATATATATATATATATATATAATTTTCCCATTGTTTTTATGATGTGTAAGGAAGTAAGAGATAAGAAAACTTGATGTTATACACCCCAGAACATAACCTACATATGCTGTGGCATGTAGTTGAACTAAATAGAAAAATGCATACAGCACTTTGTGGATTTTGACGAGCCTGTTTGTTAGATTGAGTCTGCACTCTTGTGGTCTGTTGCAGGCTTCAGTGCAGCAAAGTTATCATTAATTAAATAATGATTCAATAATGAAAATGTCACAGATGAAACAAAATCTAATTCAAAATATAAAGTATATAATCTTTGTTGATTCTCCTTCGATCACAAACAGGCATTATCATTGTCGAAACACGTCTACAATGACTCCAATCAGCATATAATGAAAGACTGTATATACAAACAAAATACTTACTTTCAAATGATAAATACAGAAATATATAAAGAACAATGCATAAACTAAATTTAAGGGGGACTAATCAACATAATGCACGTAATTTAGAGAGTTTTAAAGTGTTCAATTTGTCAGCTGCTTTAAGGATTCAAATCAAATATTCAAATAATTTTCAATTGCCACAAATCTTGGAGCCTTATGTCAGTGAAGCTGGAATTGACTGACCTCTGGTGGTGACCTCTAGAGGTGGCGCTGCAGGTTCTACAGATGCCTTCATATTTCAGTGTGGTCATTAAGTATTTTAAAAGAATGTAGCTTCCTTAAAGGAGGATTTCGAAATCAGATCCCAGTTCAGCTGAATATTTATTATTCCAAGATTAAAGAGCCAGTAACATTTGCAAACCTGAATCAGTATTTCTTCAGACAGTGCCCTGGGAAAAGATTGGGAGGATTCATTTGTAAAATTAATTTCAGTTAACACAGAATACTCACTCATACTAATGCTTTGTTCTTTAACTAAAGTCTGTCCTGCTATGACAAACAAAACGCTCTGTATGTAATCAGGTATTCTTAACTTTTTCAAATTTTTATAATGACAAAATATGTATAAAATATAATACAATAAGACATGTAAATGGACAATAAAGAAATTAAAAAATAGAAAAAATTATAATTTGCATAATAATTGCTTAAAATAGACTAGACTAATTGTTTTGAAGGATGTGTGCATTATTGCGGTAGTTGAGATGCAGAATTTCTTTGTATTCATGGTTTAGTTTAATAAGATAAGAGTGTGAGAGTCTTTGTAAACATTGGGATTTCTTATTGACTCCAAACAGTAATTACAGATGTGTGTGTGTGTGTGTGTGTGTATGCTGGTGAGCTTGATTTCACCGAGTACAACATGTTCCTGGATCAACATTCCTATCAACCAATCAGAATTGGGATATAACTTTTCAGGAAATATCTGTTTTAGGCTTAAAATCAGGGTTGGGTGCTTCTACGCCCTTGTTAATCAGCTATCATTTCCCTCTGGTTTAAGGAATAAATTATGGGTAAGGTTAGGTTTAGGGGTAGGGATTGGGTTAAATCTATATTTTTGGACAATAATGTTGATCCAGCATCATCAAAAAATGTTGATCCAGGAACATGTCTTAGTTGGCAAAATCACGGTGACCTGTGTATGCTAAGACACTACTGCCTTTCTCACAGGATCAACTCTAACAGTATTGTAGTCTGGATATTTAGAGTTCATGTTTTTGGATTCTAGCCAAGTGTAGTTTATATGTATCTATGCAAAGTTTATCAGGATATCCAGGCCTATGGATAGCTAACAATAAAGTTCATTGCTCTTTGTACCGTTTATCATGTATTTTTTTAAATGAACTTCAATATGAATTGTGGGAGGATTCAAACTCTAGTGAGTTCACATCTGTCTTTATAAAAGTTTATTTCTTTATACAGAAAGGTTAAGACATACATAGAGATCAAGTCAAAGTCATTAAAGAGGAGAGAAAACTGATGGATCCATAAATACTAGTGCCAAGCATTTTCTAAGTAAAATCTTTTTTTCTTTTTTTTGCAATAAATGTTAGAATTCCTTGTTTTTGAAAGGCTGTTTTCATAGCCAGCATTTTATGCATCCTCAGTACAAACAAGGGAGTAATATTGTCACATTTCACAAATAATTTGACAAAATTACAGCTTAATTGAAATTGTTACACAATAAAATACAACTTCTTTTATTTTTTTTTCACACATCACATATGTGACCCTGGACCACAAAACCAGCCGTAAGTCACATGGGTATATTTGTAGCAATAGCCAATAAAACATTGTATGGATCAAAATTATACATTTTTCTTTTATGCTAAAAATCATTAGGATATTAATTAATGATCATGTTCCATGAAGATATTTTGTACATTTCCTACCGTAAATATATCCAAACTTAATTTTTGATTAGTAATATGCATTGCTAAAGACTTCATTTGGACAGCTTTAAAGGCAGTTTTCTCAATATTTAGTTTTTGTTTGTTTTTTTACACCCTCAGATTCCAGATAAATAGTTGTATCTCTGCCAAATATTGTCCTATCCTATGATGTATATATTTGATGCATAAATCTCAATAAATAAAAAAAGACCCTTATGACTGGTTTTGTGGTCCAGTGTCAGGGTCTCAGACATGCTCTATTGCCTCAGGTAAGCATGTACTCTAGCTTTCACTAGGTTTTAGTAAAACTTTATTAAGGCCAAAATTATTTGAAGCGGAGAAAATGCCTACAACTGATGGAGAGTCATATGAAATATTTATTATTATTATTTTATATATGTAATTAGTGCTGTCAAACGATTAATCATGATTAATCACATCCAAAATAAAAGTTTTTGTTTACATAATATGTGTGTATACTGTGTATATTTATTATGTATATATAAATACACACACATACAGTATATATTTTGAAAATATGTCCATGTATATATTTATATGAATATAATTGATATTATATAAAAATATTTTAAATGTGTAAGAATAACATATATTTATTAAATATAAACATGCATGTCTGTGTATTTATATGTACATAATAAATATACACAGCACACACACATATATTATGTAAACAAAAACTTTTATTTTGGAGGTGATAATCGCGATTAATCGTTTGACAGCACTATTAATAATATATTTTTTTTCACACAATAAACATTGAAATTGTTTGATTATTTCATTTTTTTTTGTTTAGAACACGATTAAAATTTGATTAAATGTTCAAAGTTTATGATTTAAACGGCCAAAGTGCTAAAATCTAAAAAAAGACATGCTGAAGTAATAAATGCATGGAGAGAGAGAGATAAAAAAAACTTTCCAAGACAGTTACAGCGATCTTTATATAGAAAACAGAGTTGAAATCTCGTACAAACGCTGAGAAGTATAAATCGCAGAAACAAAAATACCAAAAACACCTTTCTGCGGTGAGGTGTCGCTGACTTCAGCAACCTCCGTAGGAAGTCCTTCCTAGAAAACCGAGGGAGTGCGGAAGTTGTACACAAGTCTTTTCTCACACAGGTTGGTTACACAAAGGACGCGTGAACGGCATAAACAGAGCATATTAAAACAACCAATCGAGGTATTTTACTCTTTAATATTTATCAATATTGTTGTCATACATAATCGATTGCATTACGTGCTGCAGTGTTTGTATCGATCGTTCTGTGTTGATTGATTCTGTTAGCTTAGTTAGACTTGACTTTGACTGGTGTACTTTCGCTTTTCTCTGCGTGAACACCAGTTATCGACGCGTCATTACTTTCTTTCCTTTACAGTATCACATATCTAAAACTCTGCTGATTTATAAACGCTTTTATCGCAAACCTTTTTTGTATATTTCTCGTTTTCAGGTTTAGCTACATTATAAAGGCTACAGTATGGCCACCACAGACACGGTGTACAACACCACAACGACCGCGCACGAGCCCAAATCAAGAAAATGGATCGTCGTGCCTTCAGAGAACATGGACAAAGTTAGATTAGTGATAAAAGTGATTGAAGTGGTAAGTTTTATGTTTTATCTGAAAACAGTGTTTCGACGCTGGACGCAAATGTGACCACATGTTTACATGTACTGTGATCTCAATTTACACGATATCTCTTTTTATGTTTTCTAATATAACTATATACGCACTTTCCTTTATAGCAGTCTAACGTAAAATACTCTTTTAACCCTTCAGACCCAAGTACGTTGGGACATGGTTTGAATAAGAAGTCGTTATAGTGAATAAGTGGTTGATCCGGTTCAAAACACAATGCAAGTTAAGCAAGCATTATAAGAAAAGTGTGTGAGTTCCATTAAAAGTGCATAATAGAAAACAAAAACGCCGGCAGTCCACTAGCCTCTTAAAGGTAGGGCTAAAATATGACTACTGATAGTGTTTATTAGAACATTGAGGTTTCTATTACATGCCAATGAAAGATCCTGCTGAACGAATCCATTGCCCTGTCTCAAACTTCTTTACTAATGCAAATGATGTTTAACAAGTCCTTGGGTGCCAGTGAGGAATGGCAGCTTTTAAGAATAACAAGCTTATTTTCTAAACAAGCGTGGCGATTCCAGCATTGCAGTCATGTACTGTTTGGTAGTTGCTCATGGGGCTTTTGTCTAGGAGTTGAGACAATTGTTCTTTGTCTGGGTTGAAGTTAGAAATTCCCACCATTTACTTGGCATCTTCCTTATGTGTCAAACTGACTTCTGTAATTTATGACGAAGCATAACATGCACACAGCTTGGTTCACTAAGGAATACTACTGTTCGAGTCTATTTAGTAGATATTGCTTGTGCTTTGCAGAGACATGCAGTGGACTCATGTGAGGCGAAGTCCTGGTTTATTTTGTATGAGGTTCACCATCATTCAATCATCGCAGTGTTTATGTTACTTAGCACACAATAAGCATTACACTATATCCTTTGAATCCCAAATACTGGTGTGGGCTCAACAGGTTTGTGCAAAACCTGTTGCTCTATTTTAAACGGTATGAGAAATGTATATGTGCTTTATTGAAAGCAAGGAATCTGACCATTTGTTTTGAAGGGTAATCAAGAAATGCTTGGCTTTAAAATAAAATCTGAAATTATTTTAGTTTATTTTCTGAATTAAATTAGATTTTTGCACTTTGAATGTAATTTTCTGAAATTTCAAGACTCTTCTGTACATATTTTATCATCTTAGCTTTTAGCATAATTTTCTTCTCAGGGTGTTACTTATTTGTTGTCACTATTTTAAGTGTTTGAGTTTGCAAGGTCACAGCTGGAAAGACCAAAGGGCGTTGTCTGCTTGCATGTGACAAACTAAGTGATATCAGGTGTAAGAAATGCCTTTAAACTGTTAATGCAGTTAGAGAACAGATGCTAAATTCAATTGCCATCTTATTCTTAACTTACACGGTATGTCGTGGTGAGTCAAAATGCATTTCAGAAAGCTTACTAAAAGCAAGAATCTTTAAGTACAGGGAAGTGTGCTTCAGAACACATTAAATTTAGAAAAATAATTACCACATAGAGGTTAACATTGAGACAAATATACTCTGTATAATAATTACCCTTACAATCCAGGGCCTGGTCTCATGCTTTTTCAGGAAATTAGATTTATCAAATGTTTCTCCTGTAGTATATTCAGGGAAATTGCCACTGGAGTTTTTGTCCATGTACCCACGTGTTGTTCTCATGACACTGAACAGTATGTATTTAATCAGAACAGAGACTTGCTTTTTAATCATATAAAGCAAATCATACAGTTCAAACTGTATACAAATGTAACTGAAAATTCAAAAAAGGGTATATATTTGACACTCTAACTTTAGCACTCACTATTCTAATTCTATTCTTAAAAAAAAAAAAAATCTAACTACCTTCCTAATCTTTTTGTATTCTATTTTTTTTATTTATTATACAATTTTATATATACAGTACAGACCAAAAGTTTGGACACACCTTCTCATTCAAAGAGTTTTCTTTATTTTCATGACTATGAAAATTGTAGATTCACACTGAAGGCATCAAAACTATGAATTTACACATTTAACATGTGGAATTATATACATAACAAAAAAGTGTGAAACAACTGAAAATATGTCATATTCTAGGTTCTTCAAAGTAGCCACCTTTTGCTTTGATTACTGCTTTGCACACTCTTGGCATTCTCTTGGTGAGCTTCAAGAGGTAGTCACCTGAAATGGTCTTCAACAGTCTTGAAGGAGTTCCCCGAGAGATGCTTAGCACTTGTTGGCCCTTTTGCCTTCTGTCTGCGGTCCAGCTCACCCCTAAACCATCTCAATTGGGTTCAGGTCCGCTGACTGTGGAGGCCAGGTCATCTGGCGCAGCACCCCATCACTCTCCTTCTTGGTCAAATAGCCCTTGATGCCTTCAGTGTGAATCTACAATTTTCATAGTCATGAAAATAAAGAAAACTCTTTGAATGAGAAGGTGTGTCCAAACTTTTGGTCTGTACTGTGTGTGTGTGTGTGTGTGTGTATGTATGTATGTTGACCTCTAACACTAGCTTGCTCTATTCTTTTTTTATTCTATCTGTTTTTTATTATATCCTTTAAAAGCTCTTACTATGTGTACTGCATTTAAGCTAACTGAGACTTGTTATAGCACTTCTATATCATTGCACTTTTGTTGTTTTTGATTGCTTCCATTGTCCTCATCTGTAAGTCGCTTTGGATAAAACGACTGATAAATGACTAAATGTAAATATGTATATACATGTTTATATTAGGGCTGGGTGATATATCTAATGATACGAGCAATGCAATATCGCGTTCATTATCGAAGGCGATTCATCTGTTATAATGAACGTGATATTGCGTAGCTTGTCAGTCCTCTATGGCTCTGTCTATTAAATGCCGCTCCATTTAAAAGCAGGTTATGGCGATTTAGCGGTAATCACAGAACCAGATTTACTGACTAGATGCGCATGATCATATCGTTAGATATATTGCCCAGTCCTAGTTTATATATGTATATATAAAAGTTCCTTTTTTATGATTATGATTGTTTATTAACTGGTGTCTTCTGGATGCCCTTGAAATTCCCTACTTTTATTTCCTTTTCCATTGATATGACAACACTGGAACACTTTGGTACTTTCCAGATGAAAGCTCACCTAGATCAATTGCTGAAGCTGCTTCTTTAGAGGCCCTTCAGTGAGAAGAGTATCTTTCCTCATCTACCTCCAAACCACTTTATCAAATCTATTTCCCACAAACCATAGGATATATATAATTTTTTTTGTGCTACATAAACCCAGTGCAGTGTACAGTTTTAGTAATCACCAGTGGGAATTTGCAGCTGCTTGGTTTCAATTTTAAAAAGGTCAATGGCACTTGATATTCTGTGTATTTCTAAACAAATGGTTTTGAGTGTTTCTTGAGTTTGTAAGACAGCTTTTTTTTTTTTAAACTCTGGTTTTTAGGAAATCAGTCTACCCACAATGTATTCATCAGAACAGAGATGGTTGACCACAGTCAAGTGACCGTACTGTATTGTGAAGAAATGCTTTGATTTTGCTGAGGACGGTCTATTCCAAAATGCTGATTGATTTTAGCACTTTAACTTTACATTTTTATGGATGTTTTCCAGGAATGAAGCTTTGTTCGTTTCAGTTTCAGACTGAAATTGTTTCTTTGTGGTTTCAGCATGCTTGATTAAATTTTAGGTCATTTCATAAATGTCTCAAATAAGCCCCTTTTTGGGTGGTGAACAGCAGCTGTGTTCTATCCGGCTTGTTTGTATGGAGGGTTTTGAATGGATTCTGTGTAGTAGCGATAAGGTTCTGCTTCTTAAGCCACAATAACAATTGCATGCGAAACCTACCCTGTTCCTTCCTAGCAGTCAGGGCTGTCAAAGCTCAAAACTGACGTTATGAGTCAAACATGGGCTAGTCTGGCTTTGTCATTTTGACGTTGTTTCTTATGAAATTAGATTTTGTGAGCACGCTGTTAGGATGATCTCTTCCTCCTTATTACCAGTTATACAGATTTTCCCATTGTGCACTGAATCTGTTCTGTTTTTACCAATTGAATGTCAAATATTAGCTATTTGTTATAAAAAAATTGAGGTTTATCATTTTCTATACTCTCTTTTGCATACAGAATAATTAACCGAGTTTTTAAAATGAATACTGAACAAAAACAAAATTGTGCTTTATTTAAAAAAAAAAAAATAATAATAAAAATGTACTGAATCATACTAGTAGTAGTAATACTAATAACAGAAATAGTAAATGTTGAAATGACCACACTCTAATAGGGCCCTATGAAATCTGTTTAATTATTTTCTCCACTCCTTTTTAATAGTTAAATTAAAGTTTATTAATCATAAAGCAAGTCTAATTAAAATCATGAAACTTATACATTTTCACATCAATTTAATAAGTTATAACAAAAATTACATATTTAGGCCATATGAAATGTTTTATTTTTTCTCATATCTTTTTCATACAGCGTGCAGCATCACGTGTCTAAACAAATAGCACGTGCTGTCAGTGATTTCAGCCACCAGAGGCCGCTCTTGCACTGTATAATGACAGACCCTTCTCAGCCGCTCCAGCAATGGACACAACCCAGAAAACTATCGCATGGATTTTTACTGATAACCGATTGTTCCAGGAATCAAATATCGGTGCCGATTAATCGGCAAAACCAATACATCGGTCGACCTCTACTCTCTTCCCCTTTGTCATATTGATTCATGAATTTATATTTTATATCCTCAAACTGTTTTAAAACTATAAGCATATTGCTATGCCTTTTACTTGTGGCTTAAATAAATTATTTCACTATCAACCCCAGAGTTTAACAGCAGAGATGTTATTGACCTGTTCACCACCACAAACAATGCCGAGAGTTATTTTGAGGGACTTCTCTTTATAGTACATTTGAGTAACTTACTAGCATGACCACATCATTTACAGTCTGTCTTGTTGCCAGTTTCAGTTCACTAAAAGGAAATTGTGTGGAAAGTCTCCTGGAATTACAGTGAAAATTGAACTGTTGGACTGGAAGACCTTTTAATAGTGTACATGTGACTAAAACATCATGAATATCACTTTGCGGAGTGAATGTCCTTCTGGGTAAATATCTTGTTCTCACTTTTAGGAATCCCTTACCTGATGCTGATGGATTTATATCACACCTGGTTTTGACTGAGGATGCATGTTCTCTAATAGAGTGTTAACAATATACAATATTTTGTCACTTAGGCACATCTAAAACACCCAAATCATTCATATTGTCTTCTATACAGGATAGAGTTATTGAAATGGAAAAAAAGAAGCTGATACTGCCACCTGGTGGTTAACGAATGCACTTGGTTTTCATTTGTGTCCCCTCAGCTTCTTTCCCTTGTGGCTTTTGTGATGGAGGAGGTGGTGTCCAGCTGTTCGCAATGTGGACCACTCTACTTTTTTGAATTTGTCAGTTGCACAGCCTTGCTCTTCACACTGTTGCTCCTCATCCTCCTGGCCACACCGCTGCACCAGAGAGTTGGAATTAACAGCTGGCCTACTCTGGTAAGTCAGAAAACACTATTAATAATAATGCAATATCATTCAGATCTTAAATATAGTAAAAACTTTTAAAGATTATAAAAATATTTTTTTTTGTTATACATTGTTTTACACAATGTATAACAATACATGTGTGACCGCTCCTGACTAGTCAGAATCACTTATTCAAGAGGATACAGTTTTATCCAGTGTAAAGTTAAACCACTTCATTTCATTTTCCATAGGATTTTGGATACACATCAGTCATGGCAGTCCTGTTTCTCCTTGCCAGCATTGTGTTTGCGGCAGACAGTGGTCGAACGAGTCTGGAGCAAGGCGCAGTGGTATGATGACGAAAGATATCTGCTTTTTTTTTTTTTTACATAGCTCTTACTGACCTGCTAACATTTAACTGTCCTTCCTGTATTACAGGCATTTGGCTTCCTGGCCACAGTGGCCTTCTTCATTGACTCGGGTCTGTTCTTAAAAAATCACGGTATTCCTTGGCGGAAGGGAAACAATCAACAAGCAGACAACACACCCAGACCAGAGAGTGAGAAACTTAATGCTAATGGAATGGACTTAGTGAACTGAAGAGTTTTACCAGCAGTCTGCTGCTGTATTCAAAAGCTTTTTCCTATTTCTCCTTCAATTTTTATTATACATGAGAAATGTTTTACCCAAAGTGGATAAAAAAACCCTTAATATTTCCATTTCAGTCAGTTACTAACTGGCATGTTTTATATTGTGCCTGAATATTTTTTTATATTTTTCATAAGCTGTAATTTTACAAGTAGACAACATTCTTACGTAGTGATTTCTGTGTAGGGATTGTTTTATTTTTTCTTCTTTCACACGGATATCCTTTTTTTTAAAGCAATCAAAAAATATTTTGGCCGTACAGAGTATACTTTTGTATCATTACACGCACACAAAAAAAATCATCAAATCCTTATTGGAGAGTATGTGCTGCACAGGTTTTGACAATTTATACTTATGAATTAACGTACAAAAAGATGCACTGTATTTCTTAAAGAAGTACTCATTCCTGATTATTTTTATAGTTATATATGCATTTCCTGAAATAATATATTTTGGAGAAAAATCAGGGTTTGATCAGGTTGACCATAAAGATTTTTGTATTACCTGTTTTACTGCACAGGAATATGAATATAATATTAGATAAGAGGCAAAAAAAAATCATGAAATATTTTCTTTTAATACTTGCACTGTAAACATATGTCATTAAATTACTGTAAAGATGTTTAGTGAGCTGTTGAAATGAATGAGGGGACAGCAAGATCAATATGTTATGGCCCTGTGATTATCATGTTTTGCTCTGCAAGGGACGTCAGGGGTGTACAGTCATAGATTTGTTTCTTCTCTTTTATTCAGATGTCATTTTTGTATTGTGTGGAACTAGAAATGTTGTGTATTTCTTTTGTGCTTTATCTTGTTCCATGTGAGGCCAGGTCTTGCTTTTGTGAGAATGTTGATCTATGAACATGAAGCGTTAAATCTAATGGAAGTTTAATACCCTGACGGATCTTTCTTTATTTGGAGGTATGTGCGTTTAGGCCCAAATGTGTTTGTTTAAATGCCCGTGGAGATGAATGGACTGCAAGTTTTCTGAGACACTAATCAGCCTTACGCTCCACCCTCCTGTGCTGTACAACTGACTGCTGCTTTCTGTGTTAAGAATTGTGTATATTTTAAATCCTGATATTGTGTTGATGCTTTAAGAAAAGCCACTTTTTATTAATCCATTTTAAAATATGGATCAATCATATGGGAAGTTTAAATATGGCTAAGGATTTTGTTGATTTTTAAAGTAAAAAGACTAGTGGGCCTGTTTGAATACCAGCATTGTTTCTACAAAAAGTCACATGGAACATTTTACAGCATTGTTTTTATAAACCTCTCTGCATTCCAGTTAAGAAATAAATCGCTCCTGGGCACTGAATATCAGACTCATGTTTTTATGTGTGGCCTGTTTGTTACTGCCTGGCAAACCAGTGATTTATAGCTGAACAACACTGTATGTAATGTGTTTGTACCGGTTTCGAACTTGAGTAAGTCTAAAGCACAGGACAAGTATATCAATGTTTATTTTAAATTTTTAAATTGCATTTTCAAGGTATAGAGATAAGTTGGCTTTTTCTTAAATTGTACTTCCCTAAAGCTTATACTAGATGTCGCTGCCTGCACGGTTACCATCTACCAATGACATTGAAGACAATTTTCACTTTAGGAAGACTACGACAGGCATAAATAATGGCTTTGGTTGGATAACAATTTTAACTTTTTGTTTGATTTTATGGCCATTTTTAAGTCACGTTTTGCATATAAAGTAAAGTTTTATAATAGGACTCTATCTATCCTAAATTATAGGAAGGCTTGCTGGTCATCTTAAAATTGGCCGAAACACATGGAACCATTTCAGATCAGCAAATTGTATCATTGCAGGCTCAATAAGATTAATGTTAATTTACACTCTTTGTTGGAAAAAAAGAAAAAAGAAAAACGGCCTACTCTGATCTGGTGATCTGGCTTTATAGCACTTTTTAGTTGTCCAAGGCTGGGTGACTAGCCAAACCAGTAGAGCATCAACTTGGGCACCGGCTAGAAACTTTACTTTATTTTTTTTGCTGGGATACCGTAGGCATATTTCCATATTTCAAGTTTATACGTAATTTGCATACTTCTCAACTTCAATTTATGATCAAGACTTATTTTCTGTTTATATATGTCACGTTTTAATGTTAATTAAGGAGAAGGAGCAAAATTGAGCCTGTGTACCTCCCCTTAAAGTCCGCGTAACCGCTGAAAGAATCTTCTGAGGCGCGTGAAGGGGAGGGACCGGCGCGAGAGATGCACGCGCTATACTTTACTTTGCCTCATCTGCACAGCGGCTTGAGAATGGAGCTCGACTCCTTGTGTGGAGCGCATGTCTGCTCAGTGCTCTGTGTTTGATGACAAGCAGCGAAGCAACAATATACCTGGAATTATTTTTCATGTTCGTTAAAGGTGAGTGAAACGCTCTCTCATCTCTCACTGCAGAAGCGCTCGCGAGCGCAGGTGCCTCATACAGAAGCTCTCACCTTTTTGCACTCTAATCACTTAAAAATGAAAGAGGATGGGGACCATTTTTTGTTAATAACTTACAGTAGTAGAGAACTTGATAGAGGCACGCATAAGCTGTAGAATTAATGTCTGATAGTCTGTTTATGAAGTTAATATAGTGGGTTAATTTTTTTTATTTGTTACTCTGCTTACCGTTATTCATTTAATTTAATTTCGAAGCATGGATAAATTGATGTGCTGCAAGATAAACAAGAGAAGTAAATTTCCTTTATTAATTGTTTAACTGGTTAAACTGCACACCTAGCGTGGACACAAAACGGCTATGAATCCAGTAAACAAAAATATTAGTCATACACAAATGGCTTTTAATTACAACAATAAGTAGGCTACAATTTTATTTAAAAAGTATATGTGCTATACTTTTAAAAGTACTTTAAATTCAACCAAGATGTTTTCTTGACACACATCAGTCTTCATTTATAAAGACGCGATTCCTTCAGTGTCCAGATGGGGGTGAACAACTGAAGCAAGTTATATGTATGAGGTTCTTTTACTTGAACATGTCTGTAGACAGACTTTAATTCACTGGTAAAACAGCTGGATGGTCATTAGATCTCAGTTGTGGATGCCAGAGAGGAAACATCAATAGCATTATGTAGCTAAATACTGTATATGATAACATTGAACCGCAAGTCTGGTGGATCTTTTCTGTAAAAATACAGTGACCACGTCACAACCATCTTGGTGAGTGTATTTCATTAAATGTTATGAAGTACCAAATGTACTGGTAAAAATGTGGCATGATAAAAAAAATCACAATGACTTTTGACCTTTTCTGTACCTTGTTTAATTACCTCTAAAAACGTTTTAAACAATATCTCACACAGTAAAATTATGCATTATCTTTTAAAATAAAAATTATTTAAATATTATATATTATATTATGCTGTTCTTTGGAACTTTTGATTGATCAAAGAATCCAGAAAAAATGTTTTCACAAATATTTTAAAATGTGAATTACAATGACAGATAATAAATAGTAATTATATTTCACAATGTTACTGTTTTCACTGTGATAGAGCTGTGGTAAGCATAAGGGATTTCTTTCAAAATGTAAAAAAATAAAAATACAAACCCCAAACATTTGATTGGGAGTGTATGGTAAGTTTTGTTTGCATCCTTTTGAGTTGTTGTTTCCAAAAATGTACCTAGAAATCTTGATTATACAGTGGTTATGGAGTTTATATCTCATATAACATTCAAGAGTTTTTTGGTTTTCAGTTTTCTTACATATAATGCCCTATCTTTACATCCCTTTATCTAATCTAACTTCTATATATATATATATATATATATATATATATATATATAAATATGTTTAAATCATGTATATATGAGATCACATTTCATCCCTTAAAAAAGTGCAATTTAGTTGTGAACCAAGGTTGAACCTTTTCAGGATTCCGTCTTTTCATTAGGTCTTTGCTTACCGTTTCATGGGTGCCTTGTGTGTCACAAGCTTTTAATGCTTCTCCATTTACGGAACGTGTTATGTCCCAACTAATTAGCAAACTTCCTAAAGAATAACGAGCTGATTCATTTTCAATAGCTGCCTGCGGTCTTGTTCCCATCCTCATCTAATCGGGCAGGCTGATGAGACTATCACATCCAAGTGAATAATTGGTTTGTTGTAAATGACTGGAAATAAGGGCAAAGATGGCAGGATGCAAGACTCTGGTGAGATTCCAGTCGAATGCATCTTTCATTCTCTGTTGAGAGCCATTATTGGTGTTTGTCAAATTAGGCACACTGGCTGTAAGGAGAGGAAATTACCTACTGAGATGGGAGAAAAAAATTCCTCTCATGTTGAGAGGAAGGCATAACACGGTAATGGGTTTCATAGGTTGCATCTGACGTGGCACTCCTGTTTGTTTTTAGCAAAAGTGAAATGATGCAGAGTGCTTAATACTTAATAATAATAATAATGTGTTGACAACAAGTCATTAGTGTGTGCTTAAAACCTAATCAAACTTTTACTGAAGTCTAGAAAACTGTCTTTTATGTCACATTAGTGGTTGTATAAACTACTGTTCAAATGGTTGGGCTCCTTCAGATTTAAATTAAATTTAAATTAATTATTTTGAAGACTCATCAAGGCTGCATTTATTTGATCAAAAATAATGCAATATTGTGAAATATTATTACAATATCAAATAACTGCTTTCTATTTTGCTATGTTTTAAAATGTAATTTATTCTTGTAATGGCAAAGCTGATTTTTTTTAGCAGCAATTACAGTACTCCAGTCTTCAGTGTCACATGATGCTTCAGAAATCATTCTAATATGCTGATGAAATATTTCTTGTCATTATCATAAGTTGATGTTTCTTTGACGAATGATTCTTTGATTAATAAAAGTTTAAATGATTCATTATTTGAATGATGTTTTTATGTCAATTTTAATCAATGTAAATCAATGCATAAATTCAAAATAAAAAAGATTAGCAGTGTATACTTATTATCAAATGACTGTTATAAACGTTTAGACATTTAAGAGAAGTGTACGTAGAATTTAGCATATTGTCAGGGCTGTGCTTTTCATGATAATATTAATAAAGTCAGCGTGTGATTTTTATACACACTTGTTGGTTTTTGTATTTTTTTTCTACTTTGTTGGAAAATCTGTCTTGTGAAGCAACCACAACCTAAAATCATCTTCTAAATCAAGATTAATTTATTCTTGTATTCTAAATAATCAGATCGTTGTTTTTTTTTTACCATCTGGCAAACATGGCATGATTTGCATGAATTATTTATATTGCTTTTTGACAAAATCCTATAAACTCCAACAAGCCATATTTTCTGTCTCTAATATAATAATAATCAAAGCCACCGGGCTCTGGAGACGACTCGTGGCTTCTGCCTCTGCAGAAATGATTAAGTACCCAGAGCCTGTTCCTGCTGAGAACAAACAGAGTGGCTTCACCTCACACATACAGGTTCATTTATCAACAGCGCTGTTGATTTTTACGTTGAGATCATTATGAAGGGTTCAAGCTGAACGCTTTACTCTGTTTTTAAACCCATTACTCACTGCACTAAGAAACTGACAGGGGAGAAATAGAGCCCACATAAATTAAACAGGGATCTTAAGTGGACTATTGCACACACAACTCTTTAATTTTGATGATTTGAACAGGCTAAATTACTTTATTGCTTATTCCTGAATCTATTTCCCTGAGCATATCAACACAACATTAAAAACTGTGTCAGCTGTCATGTTGTGTGCAGCTGGATTTGATTTATTACCCACTGACGTAATCTCATTAATATTCATAGGTATGCATATGTAATGTGTAGTATGCACAAATTGTTTTTGACAGCTTCCACCGTTAACTAAATATTTGTAAAAGTTTGAATAGTGAACTTTTTATTTATTTATTATAAATTGGAATCAATATTTTTTACACTATATTTAATGCTACTTCCTAGACCTATTATTATTTTTTTATTTAAATTGTTTTATTTATTTAAACATTATTAATTGACCTATATGATTGTCATTTGCAAATACAAAATTTTCCAACGAAAAAAGGTATTTTGTTGTTGCTTTGGGTTTGGGTCAGTCAGTATTTAAAAAAAGAAAATAAATTAGAACTTTTATTGAACAATGATGCATTAAATTTATCAGAAGTGACAATAAGATATTTACTGAAGTCTGGAGTAACGGCTGCTGAAAATCCAGCATCACAGGATAAATTGTATTTTATAAGAAAATTAAAACGGAGAACAGTTATTTTAAATTGTAATAATATTTCACTATATGTTCTAAATTTTTTGATCAAATAAATCCATCTTTGGTAAACATAAATTCAAGTTCCTGTAAAATGAGTTTCCACAAGCATTTTCTCAACAGAATGCATGATTCGTAAACATTTGTGCATCTTTATAGCTTTATAACACATTTTAGAAGCTGTTATTTTGTTGATTTTCCACGTTTCAGTCATTCAAAACTTCATTTAAGGCTCATGAATGAAGTTAAGCAAGCTGATGATAGTATTAGACTTCAAAGAATGTCTCAGCATTCAAGATCTGCACATTGGAACTTGAATAAAAGGCCTGTCAAAAGTGTTGAGAGCTTTATCACGGTTATAATGCACTCTGTTGTAAAAGGAAGAATCTTTTGGCATCTTGCAGAGATGGTATTATATAGCCATGCTGACAGCGCTCCTGTGGAGACTCTGTATGATATGAGGGTATGAGAGGAAGGTTCAGCAGGGAATCTGCCTTTTGTTTATGCTTGTTTATGATCTTGAAGCTAAGTGAAGTATTTCTGCTGATGTACCAGTAACTGAGACTGCATCTCAAGTGATAACACGTGACAGGGGAAAGGTTAGATATTACCTATCAAAGTGAACAGCATAATCCAAACCAGCTCATCATTTGCTGAATAGCTGTTGCCAAGCTTGCCCTTAATGCACTATTTTTGTATGTTTATTTGTTACTTGATATTTTTACTGTATGACAAGCCTACGGAATGCGTTGCTGCCAGGTAATTGCTTGTAAAATACTTGTCAAGGGAGATATCTGCCACGGCTAGCAGATAACCGTTCAGAAGTGCAAGCTTGCCATCTGTTTACCTTGGCAGTTTTACATATGAAAACCGAAGCTCTGGATAAGAGCATCTGCTAAATTCCATTAAGGAATGTAAAACTAAAATTCTTAAGTCTTTATTTACTCCTTTATGTTGTAACAAACTCAAATTCTCTTTAAGTTTTTCTGTGGAACAAACAAAAGTGAATTCTTAAAGAGTCAAAAATGAACATTTGCTGAAAGTGTTCTCACCCTCAGGCCATCCAAGATCTAGATTTGTCTCTTCATCAGAACAGATTTAGAGAAATTTAGACCAATAGATCCTTCACAGTGAATGGGTGCCGTCAGAATGAGAGTCGTAACAGCTGATATAAACATACAAATAATGCACAATAAACAAAATTCATTAAGATGTTTTTAACTTCAAATTGTTGCTTTCAGCTAAATACAAGTCCTTTATAATATTGTTTTTCCTTCTGTGAAGAAGTCATTTGGATCAGGAGGAGACACATATGTACAGAACATAAACAGTCCAAAACAGTTCTAAAACAAATATGTCAGTGGATTCTGCTGTAAGAGGACAACAGTGACTGAAATTGTTCACTGAAGGAAGCATTATGGATTGTGTACCAAGATTGACTTTTCAAGTTAAAATGCTGCCTTAGACACATTTTCACTTTGGAAGACATTAATTGATGGACTGGAGTGCTGTGGATTACTTGTGGATTATTGTGATGTTTTTACCAGCTGTTTGGACTTTCATTCTGATGGCACCCATTCGCTGCAGAGGCTTCACTGGTGAACATGCTGATGTAATGCTAAATTTCTCCAAATCTGTTCTGATCAAGAAACAAACTCATCTCCATCTAAAGTACATTTTCAGCAAATTTTCCATTTTTGGGTGACTATTCCTTTAAGTCTTAGCAGTTTTAAACTACTTTTTTTGAATGTATGTTTTCCATGAAAAAAATAACAGCTTACAGGTTAGGAATTTTATGTGTGTGTAAATAATTGCAGAATCTTAACTATTAAATGAACTATCTCTTTTGAGTACTGGTTAATTTTGATCTCTTAGTTTAAGTAGTTATTATGAAAATTTTCCAAGGCATTGAAGGGGTCGTATGATGCGATAAAAAATTTTCCTTTCTTTTTGGAGTGCTACAAGCTCTTGGCGCATAAAGAAGATCTGTAAAGTTGCAAAGACTAAAGTCTAAAATCCAAAGAGATATTCTTTATAAAAGTTAAGAGCCAACCACACACCCCTTAAAGGGCTCATTCAAACACACCCCCATGTCTACATCACGATGTGTGAAGATTTACATAACACCACCCAAATGTGCACGCAAAGAAAGAAGGCGTAACTTTTAAACGTGAACCTTAAACCGCATAAACACATTGCATTATACCAAATACACCAAATAATGTTCTTTTTAGCAATGTCATACGACCGCTTTAATTTATTCTTCACAATACAAATACCTGCATATATAAACACTGAGCTTTTTATCTGTTGGTGGGTTTTATATGGCCAAATAGGGGGATCCGAGCTATGATAGAGGTGATTGCAATCCCATAATTCTGCCAAAGCAAATGAATTAATCTGAGCCAGAAGGGATTATGTGGCAAAAATTGGGGGATTTCTTCGAGGTTTCCAAAAAGTGTTGTTCAATAATCCGCCTAGTTTCTCAGTACTGCTTCCACCTTCCAAAAAGCTATGATGCATGAAACATTTAGTCTTGAGTTGCTTTAACAAGCAGGATACTGTATTGAAATGTTGTAGAAAGCAGAGGGCTATTAGACGAACATTGTCAGATTGGTGGACAGCATCCCGCTTTATGATTACAGCTGTTGTCGCAGGGAGTTCCTCAAATTCTCATTTAGTTTCACCATTAGTGGAGGAGACTGCATGTACCGGTGGAGTCTGTCACAGAACCGCTGCTTACCTGCCACCCCATCAGCTCCACTGTGTTGCTGTTCTCTTGAGACTGACACTTTACTGAGTACAGAGGTGGGGTTTCAGCACAACCTGTATTCCCAACATGTCCCAGCAGCCATTAGAGATATCAAGTTTGTAAATCTTTCTCATGTGTCTAGCTTATAGACAATACCTGTTTTAAACTTTGAGTTAGTCTTGGTGTTCCTTTCATATTTACTGTATGCATGATACATAGACCTTTGAGATTAAGTTCTCTGATGTGTGGTACAGTACAGTATGTACAAAGAAAGCAGTATTTAGCAGGGCATAATGTAGTTTAATGAGTGTTAATGGGCAAACAGAGAAAATGGAGTCATATTTCACGTCAAAACCAAAAATAATGAGAATCCAATGGGAAGGTCCATAGAAAATAATGAAAAAACAGGAAAGTAATTATGTGGATACATTATGAAAGTGAGAATTAATTAGAAATGCAAAAAACAGCACCATTTTCATTATGCAAAATAGCGTTTCTTACTTTTTCTTTTTGGTTTTTATGTGTTATATTCAACTTAATAGTATTTTTCAACACATGCACAACCTTGGTCTTGCAGAAGAGGCAAGACTTTCCAAAAGCAAATAAAGCTATTACTGTTTTTGGCATTTTTATGCCATTTTTATTCAAAGTACGTTAGCTAGATGGGGCGAAGATGGGGGACTGAGAAAATAGATTCAAACTCCGTTTACCTGCATGAGCACCAGAACTCAATATGTCACAGCTTGTGCACTGCTGCTTTATAACTAGGTGCTATATTTTGATGAAAGACTAAAAACAAGCTAAAAACAAAGCCTTACCCTAACTGCATACAATATTTAGCATTTATTTACTTTTAATCAGTTCAAGTGTTATGAATGGGTGTAATTTAGCGCTGAAGATTTCTCGAAAATTTTATTTCTGCTGCAGACATTGTGTAAGTCTATATAAAGAGGCTCAGTGAGAGTCATTAAAACAGAGACAGAAATAGACGGGAAACTGGCTGAGAAAACACTCAAAAATAGCATCCAGAGGATGAAAGAGTGATGACGTAGTTTGCTGTTGATGTTGAGAAGTTTTCACATATGCACAGAGGGAGAGAACCACTCACCTCTGTATTATCGCTGCTGACCTATAATGTATGAGGCTGTCAGCCGTCAGTGTGATACAGTGGGAGTGATGGATGACTTTGCATTGGCTGAGAATAATCTTTTCATTGAGTTGTTCTCTTTCACAGAGCAGTTCTCAGGTCAGATCTACCGCTTATGGTCTGCTTCTGGCTGGATTACTTGTTTGTGAAGGTTGCAGCCACAATTTCATACACTAACTATGACATGACATTAACTAGCACAACATTACAAATAGGGATGTGTTTTCTACCATTTGAGCTTTTGTCTGCTAAGGCTGGCATCACTACTACTATTGCACTTTCTGGTATTTTCCTTCTTTATATTAAGACACCCATCCATCATTCAATATACATTCATCAGCTCAGATTTCTCTCTTCTTTTCCCTCTCTCTCCACATACACTGTGTAATTTCAGTTAGCTCAGCTGATTCACTCTATATTGTAACTGATTGGGATGGTGGGGAATCTGATTAGAAATTTCCCCACACATCAGCTCAATGAATTACCATGTCTATAGGATTCCCATAGGTCTCAGTATAAACGCACAGACATATTACATTCCAGTGAAAAATTAAGGTTTGTTACGTATGTAGCAAATTTTTGAAATAAGCAGATACGTAATTTTCATTTATAAAAAACAGATTCATTTGCATTCTTTAAACAGAAAAGAAGTAAAGAAATGCTTGGTGCTATTTATTTTGTGATGCAAATACAAAAGCATTTAAACTGTCAATCAACTTAGCATCTTTGAATAGACAAGTGGCTTTGAAAGTAAATGTATATACGTAGTATTGTTTATTTTATTTCTGTATTGTATATCACTGGTTTACAGTTCACAGCAATCCATTTTGCAAGTTGGTTGGACACATTTGTATTCTATCTGTGATATTTTAAAACTGTAAAAATATTTGTAATAAATAACATTACTTTGAAACGGACAGCTAAAAGAAAAATCTGATTAAAATTTTTTTTTCCCCCTCTTAGCACATTTATTTCCTGAAACATGAGCGACATCTACGAGTCTGCAGCCAATTCTCTGGGCCTGTTCAACAGCCCCTGCCTGACCAAAGTAGAGCTGCGGGTCGCCTGCAAAGGCATCTCAGACAGGGATACCCTCTCCAAGCCGGATCCCTGCGTGGTCATCAAAATGCAGTCCCATGGCCAGTGGTTGGAGGTGGGTTTGAGTTTTATGTGTTTAAGATTTGTGGTTCCAGTTGGATGCATTACATTTCTAGTTATGTGACTGAATTAAATAATTTTTAGCTAGTTACGTCTTCTAATTCTTTTGGGAGGCCATATCAATGCATTTTTTCACACATTCCTTTGCTGTTTTCTTCCAATTTTCCACTCATTTTCACACCACACCATCACACATGAGTGTAGGTTTGGATATGGATGTATAGAAAAGTCCCTACCAAAATGATTCAACTACTGAATATTTCAAATTGTTAGTGAATATACAGTAATGTAAGAATATCATGCTTGCATTTGTATAATATAATTATTTTATTTCAATTGAGAAGTGAGATATGAGATACTATTGAAGTTTTTATTAATATTTTGATATTTTTAATTTGTGTTTCCTGTTTTAATGGTTTTGTTTTTGTTCAACCACGCAACGGTTCAGCCGACAGGCAATTTCAGTGTGTAGGTGAAAACATAGTGCCTCTGTGTAGTGTAATTGATTTTAAAACCTACACAAATACCTCAGGCATGACACAAATCCACAGTTTTGCCTCATAATCTGCCAGTTAAGTATAGTTGAGTTGTTATCATAATAGTTTATTTACTGCGGTGCTCCCGCATATGCTTGATCTTTGACAAGCTGCCTATATATATATATATATATATATATATATATATATATATATATATATATATTTGTTGGTGAATGTGTGAGAGCATGCATGTGTGTGAATGAGCGAGAGAAGCAGGAAGCACATGTTCTCTGAGAAATCTCCCTGTCAGGTTATGAAGGCTTTGCCAGCTCACCAGCAGGAATCTGTTCTCACCACTCTCAATCTCATTAGACGTCCACATATTCACTTATGGTGATTCTGCTCTTTGAGTGTGTGCGAGTGTCTCGGAAGGGAACCACACTGTAAAATCTTAATTTTGCGACATTTCGTACCTGTTCTCAAAGGACCTCTTCATTCCTCCTGGAAATCCCGCCATGAAGAACATTTGAAGAACGTCTTCTGTTTAGCTGCACTGTTTGTTCTTTAAGGTCCACTATAGCTGAGCTTGTTGCATTATGCCTTTTATAATTTTTCCAAATCCAAATGCCCTGAGACTCATTCATTAGAGATTTTAAATGGGATTTCTTGTGAAATTGTGTTTAATGTTGTAAAATAAAAATAAACCAAAATAAAATAAACCAAAGACATTTTCAAAGACTAAAAACTCCTTGTTTATGAGCTATAAGCTAATGTTTATTAAGAGAGAAATATCATGATATTTAGTTTCTCTGATGTTGCCTGAAGCAAATTTAAATTTCTAGCTCAACAAACACAAGCACTGATTTACTGCAGTCATGATTGCATTTCTCTTCACACCTCTTAACCCGTTTCCTCCAGTATTCAGTGCGATTATGGGTCAGACTCATTTATCTGAAAATGGTACTTATGAAAGCTATTGTATTGAGTGCCCCAATGACTTAAATTTCATATCCGTGGGTTTTGGCTAAATCTAATTTGAGTGGATTATCCCTCTGTGATCGTTTCTCTCTCCGTTTGATAGCTCATCTCTCACTTTCCAACTGTACACTGGGAGCCATTATCAAATCTTTAGCTGAAGTATGACATTGTTAATTAAATTTGGTCTGGATTTTGCTACCAAGCATATCCCTCATTCATCTGGCGCTGTGAGAGCAGAAAACTGGGTTGGGTTAGAGAAAGTTCAGAAACAGATTTTATACAGTAGGTTATATAAAATTCACACTAACATCCAAACATTTGTGATCAATAAAGAAATGAATAGGCTACTTTTATTCAGCAAGGATGCCTTAAGTTGATCAAAAGCGACAGAGAAGACATTCATAATGCTTCTTATGAACACAATATGTAACACAATAATGTGTTATGATATCCAGCAAAAATTTTGAGCAGCACAACTATTTTCAGCATAAGAAATGCAGTTGTTACTAACCACAATATTGAACATTGATGTACTTTAAAAGCAAATGGGTTTACTATAAAAAAAAACATAAAAAAAAAACATACTGTCTGTCAATAGTGTTGCATTTTGAAATGTCAGAATCAGCAGTGGGTGTCTGTTGACCCTTGATCAAGATTAGTGTTTGTTTGTTTGTTTAGCTGGTGGCTCTTGAATGAGCGTAAGTACAGGAAACAGCACTTGTGTGCCTGAACAAGCTTTTAAACTGCGGCAGTCACAGAGAGTAAAGACCTGCTGCTGACCCTGCCTGCAATTAGCCCACTGCAGCACTGCAGCTGCTCAGAGCTCGAGCACCATCAAACAGAGAGATGGTCACAAATCCACCATGCTCTGAATCACAAAGAAGGCACTCCAGACTGTGTACAGTAAGTCATGATGGGCCCTCAGTCTCTGGGGTGAAGGTCCTCTAATGCACTCAAGCCGTTTCCATGTTGTGCCCCTGAAAATGTGCTGAAAGTACGAATTTTTCATGGCAACTCCATTTAAAGAGGTTTTTGCTCACTGGTCCTGTGCAACTTGGTCTAATATGTGTCATTTAAATCGTGTAAATGGCCTTTTTTTGTTTTTCAGTGATCAGTTTCTTTCTGACTTCTCATTGTAATGTTTTTATCTTTCTCCATTAAAAGCAACTTTTAAAACATTTAGGGTATGAAATGCCTAGAAGTGATCATTCAATTCAAGATGTTTTTGCAATATTATTATTTTTTTAAATCTTCTGTCCATTAAAATTCATGTTCCTGAAATTACTTTGCCTGAGAGAGAGATTTTCCTAATGTAGTTAAATTAGCTGTCAGACAGCAAGTTGGAATGGACTGGAGACAAGTGATAGTCTGATCAACCATACTCCATTTTAAAAAGCCATCTGCTGTACAGTCTGTGTGTCTGTACATGTTTTCGTGTTTTTATTATTATTATTATTATTGCAGCCGGGCTTATTTACTCAGAGACAGCAGCTCATTTGTTTTAAGAGTGTGACTGAATTTTGTAGCAGTTTTGTGTCTTTCATGATTATATATATATATATATATATATATATATATATATATACATACATATAGTGAGTGTTATAATGTAAATGTATACTAAATGTAAATATTTAATATTATGTATTATTATGTAAATATTTAATATATTAGCAAATATATGTGACCCTGTAGCACAAATCCAGTCATAAGTAGTACAGGTATATTTGAAGCAATAGCCAACAATACATTTGTATGGGTCAAAATTATAGATTTTTCTTTTGTGAAAAATTGTACCTTTAAGCTAATCACTTTTTTGTGTTAATTATAGAAAATTTTCTTTAGTGTGTCTAAAATATGTTATTGACTAGAAATTGACTTCATGAGTGCAGTTGTATACAATTTTGTCCAGTGATCATACAATTATTGGTCAGAGGGTGTGGGATCCTTGTTTATTATCAAACACTACATGTGTGTAAGAAACCCCAATAAAAAAAAGTGTTTTCACTCAAAGAACCTCATAATCATAGCACTGAGAGAACTGACACCACCCTCTCAATTTCTCTGAAAATGAATGCTATCTGAGCAACACACCAAAAATGTCCGGGTCCAAAGTTACATTGCCAACGGCTATAATGACCTGTCAGCGTGTCAGATCCCAGTTCCCTGGCTGTCAGCTCTCACCAATAATCAGACAAAAGGCAGAACTGAAGATGAGAGTCTTGACTGTCAGCGACAGCATTCACTCGCACATCTAAATGACTGTGGCAGGTGGAGCTGTTCTTTCATCTACCCAGAATGCCAATCACAGGAGCAGGGAGCACTCCTGTTGAATAAGGAGAGCGTATCTCCATATTGCTCCCTTCGGGGTGCAATCTAGATTACACTCAGACTGATCAAGAAGGATTTCATGGTCTGAAATAATTGGATATCGATGTAAAAAGAGTGACAGAACTGTAGGTCTGTAGCTGCAAGCTGTAGTGATGTCATAGTAGTGATTCTCACATCACAATAGCATACTACTGTGATGTTTGCCAATGGAAGAGACACTGAAACTAGTGAAACTATACTAGTGTGTTGTGGTTGATATGTCATTGCTAAAGAGTCCTAAGTTGTTGCTAGGGCATTATTAAGTGGGTAAATGAGTAATCTGAGTGGTGGCTAGACAGTTGTTTTCTAACATACTAGTCAAAGGCTGCATTTATTTTATAAAACATACAGTAAGAACAGTAATATTGTGAAATATTATTACATTTTAAAATAATCATTTTCCATTTTAATCTTTTTTAAGATTTAATTTATTCTTGTGATGACAAAACTGAATTTTCTGGAGCCATTAAAGGGTTAGTTCACCCAATAATCAAAATTATGTCATTAATAACTCACCCTCATGTCGTTCCAAACCAGTGAGACCTCCGTTCATCTTCAGAACACAGCTTAAGATATTTAAGATTTAGTCCGAGAGCTCTCAGTCCCTCCATTGAAACTGTGTACGGTCTACTGTCCATGTCCAGAAAGGTAAGAAAAACATCATCAAAGTAGTCCATGTGACATCAGAGGGTCAGTTAGAATTTTTTGAAGCATCGAAAATATATTTAGGTCCAAAAAAAAAAATCATTATTACTTTATTCAGCGGTATATATAACATGCTTTTAGTCCTCTTGAAAATTTTCATGCATGCGCAGTATCATCAACTCAACTCAAGTTCTCAAATCGAATGTGTCAGAAAGAAACGGTTCTCGGTTCAGTGTACTGGTGATCCGAAAATCGATGCAATCAGTTCTTGACTCGAGAAGAGAATCAGTTCATTGGTTCAAGTGTGTGTGATAATATGTGATCCTTTAATTTGCCATGGCATGTCTGTTCTGAAAGTGAACATTTATCTTGGTTTGTCTTTCTTCATCTTTCTATCTTTTCTTTTACCTTGTAAACTGCTTCTTTTTTATCTTTTACACTTTAGATTTTGTGTAGTACTCGTGAATGTGAGAGGCACATTTCTCGGTTCAACTTTTGGTTACCTTGGCATTTGCTAAAATGGAGCTGTGGCTTATCATGGTGCAGTGCTCTTCAACTTCAGTGACATTTAATAAATAATATCAATATTCATGAAGCGTAAGAGTAAACATAGAAGGCTGACAGAGTTATGCAGCTAGACGTGGGTCATCTAGGCACTGATGATTACAATCTGTCAGTTATGTGATGGAAGATGTCCTTTCCCTGTGTGTTCCCATTGTGTTTTTTCACCCCTTCATGGGCACATACAAGATATTTTTGTCCTTAATGTCTACAAGATGGACTGCGGCTGAACATCTCTTTTGCATTTGGAGCTCTGTTTCACCATCATTAATTTATCACAATCAAACTTGAATTTGAAAGTTTCTCCCTGTTGGATATGGACATATTATTGCAGCATGTTTCCTCACTAACTTTTTGAATTTAAATTCTTATTATAAGGAATTCTAAATGCTTTGAATCCGTTAATTATGAGAGTGTGCTAGAAATTCTATGGCTGTTTGTAGTAGCTGAATATTGCTTGTATACTGCCCCAAGTCCTTTTAAATCATGTAAATTCACTCGGCAGCAATTTTGATAAATCCTCCAGGTATATAAAACATGCATGTTTTAGAGTAAACAAATCATATCAAATGCTATATTCAGAATTTTGATTTGAGTTTAATTTTAAAAAACTCTATTTTATACGATTTTTATTGGTCTGTCACGTCCTCCTATACTGTCTCTTATACCATTTACATTTACTATTTAAAAATAATAAGTCAACAAGTAGTTACTACTCCATAATAAATGTTTACTTTATGTACAATATCATTAAAATGTTTGGGGTCAATACAATTTTGTTATATTTTTGAAAGAAGTCTCTTAAGCTCACCAAGGCATTTATTTGATCAAAAATACATTAAAAACAATAATATTGTGAAATATTTTTACAATTTAAAATAATTTATATATATTTCAAAATAGGGCTGGATGTTTAATCGAAAAGTTATCGAAACCGAAATTCAGAACCTCTAACCGACTTAATTTTCCCATGTCGGTTATTTCGGTTTTTTAATCCTGTTAATACTTCCCCCTTAAAAGCATACTACCGCGTGTGTAGCCACATGATTCTGCCAGTCAGTGGCAAAAAAAGCAAAACCAGTGTTCCCAACTCAGCAATTTTGTTGCTAGATTTAGCAACTTTTCAGACTACACTAGCAACTTTTTTTCCAAAAAGCACCTAGCAACAAATTTAGCAATTTTTTACATTTATTTGGCAACTTTTCGGCAACGTTTAATAAGTGACTTGAGTGATAAAAAAGGCTCATATTTTCATCTAATATACACAAAAAGAGGAAACCAAAGATGAGATCATGTAAATCAAGTTACTTGCTGTTTGCAATTGTTTGATTTATTAATAATAATACAAATTTAATAATTGTTCATTAACGATACACCGTGTTAGCTTGTAACTGTGATTGCTGATCACTTATCACATTGCAAGAACAATATCTAGAAAAATGGAAAAGGTACTAGTATTTTTCCAGGACATTATACATTATCCATTGTAAACTGAAAACACTAAATACAATGCGTAATTAAAAATGCAGGTGAAAAATCTATACGAAAAATTCCTTCATACTAACATAATAGATTTTGCCCTATTTTTAGAGTGTAGCATACTAACTAATACAATACTTAAAACTATTGCTCAGAATGTGTAGTAGTTTTACTAGTTTACAAGCTAAAAAAATAATACAAGCTAAAAAAATAAATCTGAAATTGTTCAAAAGATTTGTAAGTGTTCAACAATTCAAAAAATACAGTTGTTAAAATTTTAATATTATATTATGCATTATTATTATTTAAATTAAAATATAAATCAACATATCAAGTATTTTTGCTTAGATTTGATGCAGTGACACAATTTTGCGTAGTGATAACGTAGTGCCGTCATCACACAATGACATCACAGCGTCATTTAGCAACTTTTAGCATCAAATCAACCTTCCTTTAGCAACTTTCTCTGAAAATTAGTTGGCAACACTGAGCAAAACACGGAGGTGAACACATAGTGATGGCGCGCGAGCGGTGAGCCTTGCGTCTTCACTAAACTTTTTCAGTTGTATTTTTTTTATGGTTTGGACATTCAAGTGATTAGACGGTCGGATGGGAATTATTATTTCGAGCTCCCATGTTCGCGCAGCTGCATTGTGGCATGAACACTCATATAAACAGTAGCTGTGAAGATCGCACGCACAGAGGAAAGCAAAAACTAGTTGTCAGCACTGTCCTGTGATTTATTACTAAAGTAGCTTAGAATCTCAAAATTTATTATAACATATTTTTCTACTTTTGAAGGAACTAGGCTATTTACAACCCACAGCTTCACAATAATATAGAGACGGTATGACTAATTCACAGACGCAATCACTCATACTGGTACTGTGCTAATTTATCTTTATCTGATCTTTATTTATCTCTTACACCGAGCAATAATCTATAAGAAATGTTACGAACATAGATAAAATAACTGCTGATAGTGAGCTATGATGTCAGATCGCGCTTTCAATAGGAAAAATATCCATTTTACTAGTTGATCTCAACCGTCTGGCTGAGGCCAGTCTAAAAAGATGCTCAGGACAGTTGACAGAACGCTGCTGCGTGTCGTCATGAAAGCGCATCATTTTCACGTGTTATTAAGCCTTGCCACTTGCCAATTTAACCATTCAAAAAACTTTAAAGCATTCAAACACAAGATGCGGAAAAGCTGAACTGAGCAGCTGGTTACTCGTGCGCTGTGCTCAGTGCGCACGCGGAGAGAGAGCCGCGTCTCAGAGACAGTAACACTGAACTGAGCTCTCCTTCGCGGAATTGCTAATGCAACCTTTTCACACCACAGACTGAACACAATTAATCATTGCTTGGTAATTGGCCAACAAAGTATTGACTGTTGTCTGAAGTTTTGTTTGATTGTAATCCATTACATATCTTTCTATTAAAGTTATATTAGCAAGATGAATTTGTTCTGACAGTTAAACTCTGAGTTCTTGTCATATTTAATTACCATTTTTTTAAAACTATAGCAAATAAACTGATAATGTGAGAAATGTTGAAGGTGTCTGAATGAATTTTGGTTTGACTGTATGTTTAATTTTTACAGTGCTATTTTACATTTAATTATTCGGTTTCTGTACCTGGACACTTACAAACTTGAAAAAACTTAAACACTGTGTAAATAGCACAAACAAATAAACAGAACAAACATACAAATTAAACACTTTTAAACAGGGCCCACTGGTACAACCTGCACCGGGGCCCCGCTGACCCCAGCTACGGCCCTGTTTACAGTACCAGCCTTGTCAGTGAACTATGAGGGCAAAAAAACAAAACAGAAACAAAATAATCGTTCATTAATCGTAATCGAGGTAAAATGTTCAATTAATCGAGGTTTTGATTTTAGGCCATAGTCGTCCAGCCCTATTGCAAAATGTAATTTAATCCTGTGAATCAAAGCTGAATATTCAGCATCATTACTCCAGTCTTTTATTTACTCCATTTATTATTACAAATGTTGAAAACTTTTGTGCTGCTAAATATTTTTGTATTTTTAATGTCTTTACTGTTACTTTTGATCAGGTTAATGCATGCTTGTTGAATAAAAGTATGAATATCTTTAACAACAACAAAAAAACTACTTTTGAACTTTTTTTTCACATCTTATGTACATTTAATTTAATTTTATTTAAAATGTGATGCATTGCTTTTGTTTCGTTGATCACACTGTGAATAGTCCCATCTGAGTGCGTTGCATTGAGATATAGTATCTAATAAAAAATAGTAAGAGCAATGTATGCTATTCAGACTATAGCTTTTTTTATGCAAATAACCATTGAATTTGGATTGCCACACTTTCTGTCTCTTCCTCCTCCGTCCATTCATCGTCCTCTTTGAAAAATCCTTTTCTGCCAACCCTTTTACCATCTTCACAGGTGTTCAAAGACAGCAAGCGAGATCTCAGTTGTGTCGCTCTTCCTTTTTGCCTCATTTAAAATGGACAGTTGCATCGTTAAATGAAGGCAACATTTCCTCTAACAGGTTTGCCTTATTTGAGCCGTTCAACAAACTGAGCGGTGATGTGAGAGCGGGGTAAACATCTTATTTGTGGTGCTGGTGTGCAGTTGAAATGGTTAATGATAGCTGTTGCTGGACCCTGCGGTCCTCCACCTTGGGCCCTGCTCTCATAAGATGGGGCAACGCTGATGAGCCCTGGAGAATACCTCCATTCTCTTACACTGGTGGGCTAATGAGGAGAAGCAGCTCATTAACTATGCAGAATGAAGGTGGCTGCACATTCAGAGACCGCACGTTCTGACTAAGATATGAGGAAAGTAAGGTAAATGTGGTTTCCAGGGACAATTAGATGCTTGTGTGGGGGATGTTGCACATGTTGAGGCTCCTTTGGGGCAGTGCTATTTGTGACTTGTGTGTGTGTGTTTTGTATGTGTGAGAATGTATATGATGAAACCTTATGAAATATGCTCATGCTTGCCAAACTTCTATCCGGTGTATCACACTCACAAGAAAGGCCAAGGAGCGAGGCTGGTGTGAAAACATTTATAGTTGCTTGTTTTGCATACTGTTTCAGTAGATCAGACATTGCTAATATGCTTACACAACAACATGTAATTGGTGCAATTTCCAGCCCATATTCAAAGCATATTCCGGGATTAGTAAATTAAAGGGTTAGTTCACCCAAAAATGAAAATGATGTCATTTATGACTCACCCTCATGTCGTTCCAAACCTGTACGACCTCCGTTCATCTTCGGAACACAGTTTAAGATATAATTTAAATTTAGTCCGAGAGCTTTCAGTCCCTTCATTGAAACTGTGTGTATGGTATACTGTCCATGTCCAGAAAGGTAATAAAAACATCATCAAAGTAGTCCATGTGACATCAGAGGGTCAGTTAGAATTAGGGTTGTCACTTTTGTGAAAAAATCATTTTCGATTTTTAAGACAAAAGTGTTCATTGAATCGATTGTAAAATCGATTTTCCATGTCTAAAAAAAAAGATGTTTCCTTTTTCACCGTCAAATAACGGACGAATGTAAAGAGAGCGCTGGAAACGCACAAGTCAGCAATATTTCTTATTTATTGGCATGAAGTTTCATGCAGAATAACAAACAGCAACAGGAGTGCAACATTCTCGAAAAAATATATGTGCAGAGGGGACGGCTGCCATAACAAAAGAAAAACATCACTGCATGCTTCAACCCGGCTGCATTTATGATTTAGGCAATTCAAAAATCTCCACGATTATTTAAAAAAATGATTCAATCCATTTCAAACAACTGTTCAAAAAATGAAACTTTAAATGGACTTGAGAACAGGCCATGTGTGTTTTTTTATTGAGCGTAACCGACACTTAGGCTAGGCGGCACTAGGCAGGCATAATGAAATGCGCAAAAATGCTAGGGCCATTAAAAATTTATTGGACAGGAAAACAAGTCGATCAACATTTTCAGGGTCCAGAGCAGAGCGTTTTTTATTCACTATATATGTCCAGCTTTTGAGAAGATGTGCTCCGACCGCACTGATGTCCCAGGGACACTCAGGTACAGCTGCGCAAGTTGGGGGTATTACTGCCAATTCTCCACCACAAAAGCCGGTCGCTGTCAGCTTGCAATAGTCCTTTTCATAACTCAGAATCTCCTGTAACTAGATAATTCCTGTAATGCGAATGAGGCGGATTCGCGTCTACCGCGCCACGAGTCCTCCAGAATACGTCTTTACATTGACTTAACATTGAAATCATTCACGCCAGACACTCTATTCGCGTTTGGTGTGAACGCAGCATAAAAGGTCGCTTTCGATGTCACTGGGTCTTATAGGTGCGTAAAATTGCTGGTATTTTCTGTCTAGCTTTCGCAACGCATACTGCACTGTCGGAATTCTTTATTTTCTTTTTCTGCTTGTTTGTGAGTTTTGTTACACCTATATTTTTTAATTGTTTAATTCTTTTAAAATCAATAGTGTACATATTTGGTTAAAATCGATTCCCTATTTTCATTTCCGAAACTTTTTTGGTTGGTCCTATCGATTGTGCAATCGATTTTTGAACTAAAAGTGACAGCCCTAGTTAGAATTTGTTGAAGCATCAAAAATACATTTTGGTCCCAAAAAAAAAAAAAAAAAGACTTTATTCAGCATTGTCTTCTCTTCCGGGTCTGTTGTGAGCACGTTCACGATGCTGCATTAACGCTGATGACGTATGACCCTGCTGACGTGTTATCTTTGTTATTGCAGCGTCAGCAGCATCATACGTCATCAGCGTTTGTTATTTTTGGACCAAAATGTATTTTCGATGCTTAAAGGTGCCATGTGCAAAAATTTATGTAAAAATATCCAAAAAATGACCTACACGCATCAAAAGAATGAGAAGAAATAAGGGCGATGATGTCATCAAAAAAATGTCAAGTTATAATGCTGCAGAGATATCAACCTTAATTAGCATTAGCATTACTAGCCCCGGCCCGACAGGTGTCGTAATACCAGTTTCGGCCATGGGAGGCGGTATGCGGGAAACATAACCACCAGCCAACCTGCAATACACGAATAACTCGCACGGCTTGTGGGCATTCTTGAACCTGATGTCAATCGTGTGGAAAGTACAGCCCACTACTTCATTTCAGTTCAGGGAAGAGAGCGGAAGGATGACTGAAGCTCTTGGCAAGAGACCACCACCCGCTACAGGGAAACAACCGCGCTCGGAATCACAAATCAAATCCGATAAGAAAAGGAGCCGAACCAAAATAAACATCGGCACTGCTTTCAATCGCTGGAGACAACTGATGGACCTGAAAGAAATGAGGTTCGACACCGAACTTGCAACATTTCTTTTGGATTGGTAAGTTAGATGCTGTTAGTATTTCGCTAGAAGTTTGTTTTATATGTTTGTGTATTTTTTTCGGGAAGTTATAACATAAAAATGTATCGAAGGCTGTTCGATAAACGTGCTAATGTTAGCGATGGCTAACCGTAGCTGCGTTTGATAATTAGCTAGCTATAACTTACCCATTTTTTTATATCATAACTAACCTGCTCTGTCTACTCTGTTGGTCTCCGTGTCCTCTTTGCTTCGTGGTTTTTCTGTACGTGAGAAAATTGATGTGTGGCGTGAAAGCGTGTGAAAAGAGTCAATTGCGTGTGTCTCACGGTGAATGCTTGAGAGTTGGCAGCTCTGGTTACGTTGGTTGGCGCTAGCTTGGTCAACATCAGCTGTCTGATGTTGACCAATGATGTTGACAGAATGCTGTCTGTCAAATTAATTTAATTCAAATAATGTGTATATACAACTCAAAATGTAATATGAACAAAACGAATAGGAACATATTCACTGGTAAAGGTGAAGGGGAGAAGCTTGAAGATGTCATGTTTCAAAATCACTTGACATCACCCAACGTTCCTCTGGAGGCAAAACGTCCTCTTAGGCTTCGGCTATGGCTGTAGGGTTGTTGTGAAGGTAGGGGCGGAGCATAGAGACTATGCCGTTTCTCGTTTGTTACTCTAGAGTAGACCAATTCACTTTATTGAAGCATACTGCCCCCATCTGGTATAGAATGTGGAGTATGACTTGATTTTTTTGCCAGACATGAAAGATGGCACCTTTAAACAAATTCACATGGACTAATTTTGATGATGTTTTTATTACCTTTCTGGACATGGACAGTATATCGTACATACATTTTCAATGGAGGGACAGAAAGGTCTCGGACTAAATCTAAAATATCTTAAACTGTGTTCTAAAGATAAACAAAGGTCTTACGGGTTTGGAACGACATGAGGGTGAGTTATTAATTACATAATTTTCATTTTTGGATGAACTAACCCTTTATGCTCACCTGCCAGCATTTGTCATATTCACTCTTTTAAAAGCCACACAAAGAAAACAATATGAATATTAGCATTAAAAGTGCTTACTAAACTTTTTGTGTAAAGTTCTATTAAATTGTTTAACTTTGTTGCAATGACAACAGAATATCATACTTTATCAAACTCTAAAATGACTGCAAAATTACAGCTTTTCTGCTCAAATAGTACATACGATTTAACAGAGGAATAAATGGAAATGTGTTTATAAAATTATAAGTTTCAAATAATAATGTCAGTAAAGATTTTTTTCCTTATTCTTCAAAAAATCTTGAAAAAAAAAAACTGATCCTGGTTTCCTAAAAAAATAAGTAGTACAACTGTTTTCAAAATTGATCATGATAAGAAGTGTTTCATAAACACCAAATCAGCACATTAAAATGATTTTTAAAAAATCATGTTACACCAAATTTGCATCACAAGATTAAATTGTAAAATAGAACATAGATATTTTAACATTAATAACATATATAAAAAGACACCATACACTACAGTTATTTTAAATTGTAAGAATGCATATTTATACACACACACAGCTGTGAAAAGGTTTTTGCCCCCTTACTGTTTTTATTTTTTTGCATATTCGTCACACTTAAAATATTCAGATCAAACTAATTTTAATATTGCACAAAGATAATACTTAAATAGAACTTGATTTCCTGATTCGACAGGTGTGGCAGTAATCAGGCCTGGGTGGGGCTAGTGAAATTTAACTAAGATAATGTGGTTAAATTACAGTTCTTTCATGATTTAATTCATGACTTAGTCACAGATAGGTTTGGACAGCCTTATCGTTGTGTAATATAAAAATTTGTTTTATGATATGAATCTTTTAAGTGTGACAAATATGCAAATAAGTTTGAAAACAGGAAGGGCTCAAAAACCCTTTCACAGCACTGAACATACATACATATATAGTTATATAGAGATGTTATAAATTAACTTTTAAAAGTAATTTCATCTAAAAAAAGTAAAACAAAATTATGGTGAGTATTTGATTCTCCAGAATCATACGAAGTTCATATTTGTGATTGAACTACTGCCTTAAACCATAATCAGTGTTGGGAAGGTTACTTTGGAAATGTAATAGGTTACAGATTACAAGTTACCCTGTTTAAAATGTAATAGTAGTGTAACTTTTTTAATTACTTTAATAAAGTAATGTAACTAATTACTTTTGAGTACATTTTGATGACTTTTAATAACTTTTAAATTTCTAATGAATGTTAATTTGCAACTTTTAATCATCTTCAACCATTTTACACCATGCAGGTTTAACCTTAAAGTAGTGCTCAATACTGTCAGACTTTCACCATCCTTCATCACCTGAATAAAGAAATAGTTTATAGATACTGTTTTTGAATCCAAATCTTTGCATAACTACAGGCATCTAACTGCATCTAACAATGGTTTGGGGAAAAATGGTTAATAAAAAAATAAAAGCATATACATCAACTCAAATATGGTTATCTAATAAGCATGTGTCCTATTTTGTGTACTAAACTCCTGAAACATTGGTGTCTTTTTGAAACACTGCTGTCTCTTTGTATATGATATGATGATTGAATCCTTAGGTTGGGGGACTTGCAACGTAATTAAGAGTTCTCTCCTGAACTGCACCTTCACTTCCATTATCCATCCATCCTCTCATGACTTTAATACTGAAGATTTTTATTTGACTTTTACCATGTTTTGTAAGTGCAATTTTGTTTTTTTGGCAAATGAATTACCACTTGTATTTATTTTTACTACAAATTCCATAGTTAAACCATTTTAGTGCCATACCATAGGCTACATTAATTTTCCTAAGGGTTGTGTTTTTGTATGCACTAGCTCCCCCTAAACCTATGATAAAATATGATGATTTGTCTGCTAACTTACTACTGTAACATTACAAAAGATAATAATGACGTCGTTTATACAGTATTTTGAGTGAGTGTGAGCAATGTGCTGCTGCCTGATTTCCACAGACACGCAGAACGTGCAGGATTCATATTCAGTCTTTTTGCGGCTTAATATTCACAGACATCAGTCCATATCGGGTTTTGATTCAAGTGTACTGACCTACTTTTTGATTTATTGGTCCATTATTCGTCCAATATGTGGCATATTGCGTCCGCGTTATAGGCTGAATTCCATTTTTATGACTGGATTCTACGAATGTGTTTTCCGCGTCTCGGATATTATGGGCCATATGTCTTAGTGCACTTTGGGAAAGAAATAAGCTGTATGTGGATGTGTGTAAATATTCAAATGTAATCCTCTTTGTAATCGTTACAATTTTAATATGTAACTGTAATTTAATTATTCATTTTTTCTTAGTAACTGTAACTGATTACTGTTACATTTATTTTGTAATTAAATTACGTAACGCCGTTACATGTAACTAGTTACTCACCAACACTGACAATAATTGTATAATCAACATATTGATATAAATCACCATCTGAGCAGCTCCAATGAAGTAGAGCTGAATGACAAGAAGCATTTCCAACAATGGTGTCTTGAATATTTATTGGTATCTCCAGAGCTCTATTGGACTGCTCTGCTCTCACAGCCAAAAAACTGTCAGTCAAGTGTAGTTATTAACTCAGGGCCCTGTTTATGCAGGCATAAAGGGACTTTTCTAAGCCTGAGTGGACACATGTCTTTTTTGAAAAGCTGGCTTGTCCAGACTTCTCTTGCCAGAAATTGTCATGTGGGATCTGCTTGTTGATGTGAATGGGAGTGTGATGGAGGATCCACGAATGCAAGCCTTGGCTTGGGATGGCTCTGCTTTTCTGGTTCCAGGTCACATTTTTATTTGCCTGAGGAAAAATCCTGTAAGGGCTGATTTGTTATCAGTGAGCGATGAAACGACTGGTCAATTTTTGGCCATTCTGACACTATTGACATTATTGTGCTTGATTGAATAACAGAGGTAGTAGTTCACCTTGTGTCAGTTTGTGTTTTGCAATATTGCTTAGTGATTTTTTATGAAAGTCAATTTTTAGCAATTTAGTGTGCATTTCATTTGCTATCAATAAAATTTTTGTCTGTACTTTTTAATGAAATTAGATTAATTATCTGCTATTTAGCTTTTTCACAAATAGGTATTTCAACCTAAGTAGTGTTTTTCGACAAAAATATACTAATTTATGGTTAATTGATTAACAAAACTGAGGTACATCTGCTTACAGCTAGTGTATTTGCGCATCGTAAAAGATGACTTAATTCATTTTACTTAATTACTTTGATTATGTTTGTTAAGGTTTACATGTCTGCCAATCCTCTTATAGCTCATGTGTGATTCCAGCCTGTTTTTTCGGTTTGCTTAACATGATCTTTAAATGTTTACTTTCTTTTAATAGACAATATGTCACAAAATAGAGGCAATTAGTTCTTTTCTGATGAATAATCACAAGGCACGTTCTGAGAGGTTAACAAGTTGTCTGATGTACAACAGAGCAGATGTTCCCTGATAGCAGTGTCAGAATAATCCCTGTACAAACAACAATTAGACAGAGAACGGATGTATATTAAGCATCATCAGAACTGTACTATTTTCCCTTTGATGAGTGAGATTTATTTGCATATTCAGCAGCAGAAATAAACAGCTGCTTCGGGGTCCATGCCACCCCGATTGATGTTTATTCCCTCCAGGTGAATTCTGAGTAGATGGCCCATGCAACTTTCCCAATAAAACAGCGTCAGCTGCCCTGAGGAAGCCCCTGTAAATAAAAAGAGCAAACAGCTGGAAGAGTCAGGCAAATATTTATAGACCTTAATGAAGAGAAATGGTGGTGTCTCCAGATGGTTGGTGCAAATTAAATGGGAAGCCTTAGGTTATATACATTGACCATTTTAATGCTGAAGTTATTTATTTGAAGAATATTTTCAAGAAAATATATATATAAAAATAAAGCTTGAGTTGTAATTTAGAACCTGGAACACCATCAGGCCATCTAAGATATATATGAGCTTGTTTATTCATCATTACATAATTTGCTCACCATTGAATCCTCTCCAGTCCAGACAGATGATAAAAACAACACAACAATCCACACGACACCAGCCCATTAATTAACATCTTGTGAAGTGAAAAGCTGCATGTTTCTAAACCCCCTTTCACACTGCACATTGGTCCCAGAAAATTGCCGGGTCGCCTTCTGTGTGAACGCAAACACAAATCCTGAAACAAATCACTTAATTTAGGTTATAACTGTCACTTCTGGTGAAAATACTAATCCATAATGAAGCATGAAGCAACATTGTACATCTTGGATGCAACTCATTGTACATCTTGGATGGCTTTTGATGGCAAATTTAAATTTTCATATAAACAAATTTTTTGTTGTTAAGCTTACAATTCATAACAGTTCATATACAGTACACACTTAATAATAAACCTTCACTTTACACGAATTAAATACATTATTATGATAAACATTTACATGAAATTTGAATCTTTTTAAATGGTCAAATATCTTCTCTGTCAGAAAGGAAGCAAGCAAGCTTGGTGTTTACCCCTTGCAGAGAGCAGACTGAAATGTAAAAGAACAGAATCCCGAGTCTCTGAGCTGCCAGAGGAAAGTTAAACAACTGAGACTAAACCATGACTAGGCGGCTGAGGGATGTCAGATAAAACGAACCCTTTTCTGTGTCTGTGTAAGGTGAGATGCAGATACATTCTTCAGGAACAGGGATTTAGCAGTGACATGGTTTTATCTTCTTGTTCTGAGATTGATTACATTTACTGGTTTTATTTAACTGAGCATTACAAAAGTTAACTTTAGGTGATTATGAATGAATTATGAGAATGATTAAGCATACCATATTCTCCTGAGTGTCCTAAATTAAGTTTTTCTTTTGTTTGCATCCTCTGTATCAAAATGATTTGCAACAGCTGCTATTAGTAATTGCCAGTTAATAGATTGTTTCAATCCAAAGGGACTTTAGATGCGCTTTAGTTGGGATTGATGAGAGCCATTAGGCTAAGTGCGCAAAAAAAGCAACTAGAGTTGGTTTGGCTGGTTAATGGTAAGACAAGTAGAAATGGATTGGGTTCGTACAGTACTAATTGATCACTTCCTTAAGGTCACTTCTCAGGTCACTGATTCCATGTTGATCTGGTCCTGAGTATTAGCACTTGTCAAATGTCTTTTTACTTCCTAATCAAGCATCTTGTCCTGAGATGAGATATTGACCTTAGAAATCCTTATTGAAAGCAATTAACATGATTAACCCATGTAGAGACTCTCCTGAACATCCACTAAATTGAACACAGCTCAACCAAAGCCAAGCCAAAGTATTTGGAAAAGAATTCTTGTGTACAGTGTGTGCATTACAAAAAAGTTAATGAAATGTGATAAAAGTATCTAATGAACATTTCAAAGACTTAGTTCGATAACCTCATGTCATTACATTCACTCCCACTGGATGGAAAAGTGCAGCTTGTACATTCTGATCTTAATTGTTACACAGAAGAAGCTAAGTTATACTGATTTCGAAAGATACAAGTCTGTAATTAATGAGACAATTTTATGTTTTGGGTGTTCCATTAATTAACTGTTCCATTAATAAGGTGATCTAACACCATGATACAGACTAAACATGGTCACTGAGGTCATGTGACAAAAATGTTTGTAGTGACGTGAAAAACAAAGCTTTTCAAAACTTTGAATCAATTGAACCAGTTGCTTAGCAAAATGATTCACTGTATGGAGAGCTCAAAATGCCCCATGTTGATGAATCCTGCTAGACAGAACAGTGTAAATGCAACAAAAACTCAACTCAAACATGCATAAAAACACCTTTTACAAACCAGTCGCCAATTAAATCATGTTAATTTGCTGTTTGAATCACTGGTTTGAAAAAACAAATGATTTTCAAACGTTTTGAAACTTAACAGTTTCAAATGTTTCGTTCAGTGAATGGTATCCAGTTATTATCTCAGAAATAATCTCAGAAGATCCAGTTATCATCTTTTCTTCTTTTTTTTTCTCAAATTTAAATATTTAAATAAAATTTTGGCAGTCAAATCAAATAACAAGTCACGAAAAGATGTTGCACCTTAAAAAATTGCATTGCATTATGGGATGCGCAGTATACCCTCTTGTTCACTTTAAATGTGGCCAATATAAAAGATTTTTCTTTCTTGTATTCCATACATCCAGAAATGTTATATTCTGCACATTGTACACTTATTGCAGAAATATTAGTATTATAGTATGGTGGTGTGCTGTTCTGAACATAAAGTAGATGTTTGTTTTCTGGTGTGTTTACAGGTGGACAGGACAGAGGTGATTCGGAGCTGTCTAAATCCCACGTTTTCTAAGGTCTTCACCCTGGACTTCTACTTCGAAGAGGTCCAGCGACTACGTTACGAGCTTTACGACATCAGTAGTAGTCATAATGGCATGAGAGAGGCAGACTGCCTGGGAGCCATGGAGTGCACACTGGGCCAAGTGAGCATAGAAATTCAAGAGGGCTACTTATTATTATTATGGTTTTTCTAGTTTGGCAAGTCAGGAAAGACTGTGCCCAAATCAGATGAAGCCTTCTAATTAAATAAGCTGACCAAAACTGTTAAGAGCATTTCCGGACATTTTATGGCTGATTGAATTTTGAAACGTGAGATGTCTGAGTAGCTTGCTCAGTGTGAGAAGGACGGCCGGCCCAGATGGGCCATGCTATTCTTTTATCTTCAGTTTGTGCAAATGGAAAACCAGACACATGATCTTCCGCCAGATGGTTAAGATTTGCAGTTTTTCAGTAAAGAATTTGCTAGAGTCTTAAAATGTATGAGTTGTATGAAATGTTGACTTTGTTCAATATTCATGTGTTTATTTTTTTGCATCAAAGCCACTTTCTAGGTCTGCTTTTCTCTCAGAGGAGCTGGGTTGTTTGTTTTAATTCAGTCTGTTTTGGTTGGAGGGGGAAGGGGAGAGCATAATTGTTGAAATAAGCTGCGTTTAATAATGCGAGAAAGCGAGGTGTTGACACTCACTCATACGGAGTTTCTAGGGGAAATAAAACCAAAAGCTCTCCCTCCTATTTATAAATATTTAACAGCTAATAATGAAGCACTTATCTGGAGTGGATAAGACTTCATGGTGTAATTAGGAAGTTTACATGCCAAATTCTCCCTGAGGTGTTATTAAATGCTGCGTTCAGTGCATGTTTGTGTTTTTCGTGTGTGTTTTGTCCATCAAAGCAAGGTGGCCTCTGACCAACTTTAAATATCTTATTTTTCTCCAAATAGATCGTCTCCCAGAGAAAATTCACCAAAGCCCTGCTTAAACAGGGCAACACAGTTGGGAAATCATCCATCATGGTGAGCACTATCCCAAATCCCAAATTTATCTGTTTGCTTTCTCTCACGCTCTACTTATGCAAACATCCAGCAGTGCACAACACCAGCAAATGGCCTTAGGCAAACATTTCATGGTCTAACCTTTAAAAGCTTTGCACTTTATATGACAGAGGTGCTTAGAATGATCAATGCCAGTACTGAACCCAGGCAAACATGGAAGAACTTTTCATAGTACACAAGAACCTTCCAAAACAGTCAGATACAAAAATGGCCTGAGGAGTTTGTAAATGCACACTGACAGAACGCAGAAGCATTAGTTGAACATGTAAAGCTCAGTGAGTGAGGAGAATGAGATCTATAAAACAAATGCCAGTCTTCACGGTTAGCTTCTGATTCTGTTTTTTCTTCTGCTGAAAACAATTCATCACTCTTTATCTCTCCAGATCACCACTGAGGAGCTGACAGGAAATAACGATTATGTCGAACTCTCATTCAGTGCGAGGAAGCTGGATGATAAGGTAGGAAGACCTCCTGTGCACTTTAGAATATAAAATGATCTTATGTAACTACAAATTTAAAGGGATAGTACACCCAAAGAATGAAATTTTGTCATCATTTATTTACCAAGCCTGTGTGAGTTTCATTCTTATGTTGATCATAAAAGAAGATGTTTTGAAGAATGCTGGTAATCAAAAAGTTAATGGTCCCCATTGACTTCTTCAGTATTTCTTTCCCTACAGTGGAAGTCAATGGGGACTAACAACTGTTTGGTTCTTCAAAATATCTTCTTTTGTGATCTGCATAAGAAAGGAACTAGTACAGGTTTGGAACAACGTGAGGGGGAGTAAATCATGACAAAATAAAACAAATTTGGTGAACTTTTTCTTTCCTATCCCTTTCCTACTGTTCAAAAGTTTGGAGTCAGTAAGTTTATTATTATTTTTATTTAAAGAAATTAATGTATTTATTCAGCAACAGTGCATTAAATGGACAAGTAAAAGATTCCTGTACTTCTATTTCAAATAAATGCTGTTCTTTTGAACTCTCTATTAATCAAAGAGTCTATAATTATAGTATAATTTTCACAAAAATATTGTCAAACAGCTGTTTTAAACATTGATAATAATCAAAAAATGTTTCTGAAGGATCATGTGACACTGAATACTGTCATGGCTGCTGCTTTGCAATTCAGCTTTGCCAACACAAGAATACATATTAAACTATATTAAAATAGAAAAGTTCTTTAATTTATTTTTATATTTCACTAAATATTTATGTTTTATTGTATTTTTGATCAAATAAATGCATCCTTGATGAGCAATCTTACTGACCCCCAAATTTTGAATTGTAGCACATAATTAGATTTTTTTGCATCATGATTTTTTTACAACTTTTTACCATCTCTAGATTTAAAAAGTCATTTTTTTGTGTCTGTGCTTTTAAGAATTTAACACATGAAATGAACAACAACCGTTTTCTGTTCTCTTGCACTGGGACTTGGGTTTGCTGTCATGTGTCAAATCTCACCCATCATTCAAAAACACCTCATGGCCAAGTTTGCATTACATTGTGAGTCGATCAACAGAGGACTTTGAAATGAGCCACTGAAACGGTTGTGATCACAAATGATCAGGGATGCTGTTAAAAATAAACTTCAGGCTTGATGAATCCCCATACTCGGAAATGCGGTCAGACAGTTGAGAAAGAAAAAGACAGAGAGGGAAAGATAGAGAGAGTACTATTCCTGTGGGAAACTATCAGCTCTTGTCAGCAGGGTAATTACATGGGACTAATATTAATAAGAGGGAATAATACAAGCATAACAAATGATCCACAGGAGTGTCTCAGTTTCACACAGACGTCTCATACTGCTGCTTGACACGGCGTCAAAGGGTAGAACAGGAAAGCCTCCTTATCAGTCACTTTTCTTCTCCTAAGTCATAATCCTTCATTGAAAATCATATCCTTGGCGTCTGAGTAATTAAAACTTTGATTAAGCTTTTAGACTGGAGGAGAGATGAGAGACCCAGGCTGTCAAGATTCTCTGATAACTTTTGATAAGTTGCTGTTTCTTTTCCATGTCTGAAACTTTGTTTTAATGACTACAAGCATTTAGGAAAACATTACTTTAGTAGATGACATCTTTGAATGCTAAGCTGCGAGTGATGTGTTCTGACTCTTCTGGGCATGTGGCTCTTTTTATGTGTTAAAGTTGTTTGGAAAGATCTGAAAGTCCTGAAAATGGCTCCTGGTAATTCAGTGCAGTTTTGATCGCTGTCCTCTGAGGAGAAGTGTTTTATAGGCATAATTAACTGAGGAAAATCTGCAACTGTGGGAAACTTCACAAAAGGCATACTAGTTTCTTATTGTCAGCAGATAATAATAAGTTTTGCAGTTTAAGATTTATACAATCTACAGTATTACAAGTGTGATAAAGGGACATGTATATGCATATTTCATGTGATATAGGATTAACCTACTTCTCAAGTGCTGAGAGTAGTATAAAGAAGTGAAATATTTATGGGTTCGTTGATATGTCCTTTCATTATAATTCTTTAGAACTATGATTTTGCATGAGTATTTCATGGTATGTTACTTACTCTCTTTCTCTCTCTCTCTCTCTCTCTCTCTCTCTCTCTCTCTCTCTCTCTTTCTCTCTCTCTCTATATATATATATACACTCTCTCTCGATATATAAACTATAAAACTCCCAGTACTTTTGGCAATATAGTGTATACATAGATTAAGATTTTGATGATATTGTATGTAAGGAAGCTATCATTTATTACAAATATTCGATAGCTGTATGCTATTTTTGAGCAGTCAATATTAATGAGAGGCATGTGATAATATGATAATAATAAGTTTTAAATAGCAGTTTATATGTTGTAAAGGCAACATTTGTGATTTTTTTTTTGAAGCACCTTGGTGGTCAAATAAAGGAAGAGATTTAGACCAAAGGAGTCTTCATGTTTCTGAAAAATAATAAAATAATTTAAAATAAACTAGGAAACAGGGTTGCATTTGATAGCATCTATCATGTAATTTTAGTGGCTTGATCATCTTGGCCTATATTGTAAAGTGCTAGTAATGTAATATCCATCCCCCACCATATTAAGCTTTGATCAGGTGAGGAGACCCCTGAGCAGACAGATAGCAGCAGAGGTGGGATGGGGCAGCTGATGGTGAGAGCACAGAAAGCTGTTTGGAAAAAAGTTACCAGCAAGGACACAATTCATTTTCAATGAAAGAGACGGGTAGAATTTAGAGCAGTTGCAATCCCAGGAAAGAATGGTGTATATGTCTAAGAACACCCTTATGGAATGCTTATCCTAGCCGGTTACTTATATCGCTTATAACAGGATCCGCAACTGCAGTTTAAATGGATTGGCCTGAGTATGGAATATTTATATATAATAGTATTGTGAAAGCGAGTAAACAGATGTTACAAACAGTGGGTTGCTAAAAAATTATGTTTCACGTGGTGATGCTGCTGGGCTAAATGAATGTACATTAGATGCATCATGCATATTATGGAATGTACAAATTCTCCAGAATCACTTTTGTTTGTGATGCTATCAACTGATCGCTGTGTTTGTTATTCCCTCAGGATTTTTTCAGCAAGTCAGATCCATTCTTAGAGATCTACAGGGTAAATGATGACAATACTCAGCAACTAGTGCACAGAACAGAGGTAAGAAAACCATTTCTCTCTAAGATCTCTTTGTGATAGTGCTTGACTGAAACTGAATCACTCTCTATCCCCCTCTGCACATAGACCGTCATGAATAACCTCAACCCCGCATGGAAGACCTTCAAGACGTCCCTTAACTCACTCTGTAGTGGAGACCATGAAAGAATACTGAAGGTAAAATTTGTCACTTGCTGTTGGAGATTAATGTGTATTTGACATACACTAACAAATAAATACACGGATCCATTTGAATTTATTTATATATTTACATTAGCATTTGCAATTCATGTTCCTGGCAGAAGGCAGCTTATAAGAAGCTTGGAAGAACATGCATTGCATTCATAATTTGATGTAGTCGCTCTTGGTTAAAAATGGTCTGCTTTTTCTCTTCAATAATTCGACTAAAATTTGACTGAAAGGCACTTCAGCACTTTGGGAAAAGCTGTTTTATTAGTGAATTAATGTAGATGTATTTTTCAGTGCGCTGCACTCAGAGCCGGATTATCCATAAGGGCACTTGGGCCAGTGCCCAGGGGCACCAACCATTCACAACAACTAGGGGGGCACCCCATGACTTCAAAAATATTTTTCGTAAATTGTTTTATTATTAACTTGAAATTCTTGAAAGACCATACATAACTCGTTTATGAACACTAACTTAACAACAATAATAATAATAATAAATTTAAATAAATAAAGATTACATGACCACTATCAGTCCCCCCCTTCCGTCCCCAATCTGTCAGAGTTGAGTTGGTCCACAACAAGTACGCGCAAATGTGTAATTTTTTTGGACAGACGTCAATTAAGTGGTTTTACAAAAAGAAAGTTAAAGACAGACAAGGACGCTAGACATTTAGCTAAAATTCAAAATGTTCCAGGGATCGAAAGTTTTTTTTTTTTAAACGAGTGAAGAATGAGCTCAGGACGACAATGACACAGAAGCGATTGACTGTACTCTCCCTGTTTACCATTGAAGTTAAAGTTAAAAAATTACCGTCTACAGCCGCGAGAGGGCGCTCTATGCTGCTCAGTGCTCCTGTAGTTTACACTGAAAACATAGAGCGCCCTCTCGCGGCTGTAGATGGTAATGTTTTCCCTTGGTTCTAAATAAATGCGACTTATAGTCCAGTGCAGTGCGACTTATATATGTTTTTTTCCTTGTCATGACGTATTTTTGAACTGATGCGACTTATACTTAGGTTCGACTTATAAACCTAAAAATACGGTAGTTGGACAAGTAAATAAATTACATGTGAGAAATCACCTTAATTATGTCTGAAGGGGTGGGGGGTGGGGGGTCAGTACGTCATAAACGTCATAAATACATCATAAACGTGTCAGTACGTCATAAATAGAACGCAGCAGCAGTTTACTGTTGGGAATTTGTTATGCCGCATGCACTGTAGACAGCATAATAGGTTCTATTGTATTTTGACGCTGGGCTGTTTGTGTCCGGTGTAGACACTGCAGGGTGATATGGCTGTGGCCATACTGAGAAAGGAATAACTCGGGGATAGTTTGAGATGAATGTGTTCAAGCACACCAATATAATAAGTATATAAAATATAAAAGTAGTAGTTTCCCTTAAGAATCTAAAATAGAGTACTGTATGTTAAATTAATATAATCATGATAATACATGTGCCTTTCCCCACAGGAATTATCTGAAAGACAGATGGAAATAAAGTTTTTTTTTATTATTTTATATTTCTAATTATTCAAGCCAATGATTCACAAAACATTATGATCAGCACAAACTCACTGCTAATTTTGCAAGAGGCAGTATTCCTTTAGTTGATTCATTAACTGGTTTATATTAAAAACATAGGTACTTTTGAGATATAGGCATATACTACTGTTCAATTTATAAACCTTCAGAAATCATTTTAAGAACTGTCTGTCATTCCATCATTCAAGAAACATTTGTCATGACAGATAAAAACAGTTGTGCTGCTTAATATTTTTGTGGAAATCATTAACTTTTTTATCATAATTAATTTAATTGAATTTAATAATTAAGTTATTAATCATAACTTTTTTTAACATTGTGTGATGGAAGTTCAAAATAATAGCATTTATTTAAAAATATATTTATATAAAATCTTTACTGTCACTTTTGGTCAATTTAATGCATATTTAAAATATAGCATTAAAGCTCAGTGTTAAACTGGAGTGATGGAGTCTGTGCACTCCACGAACTATCCATTTAACAATAAGATGCTTTGGGCCCATCTCTTAAGGGCACCTGTGTGCCTCTCTTCCTACTTGTAGTGCATCAGCATAAGACTGCATGTGGCTTCCCGTCTGCCCACTCATGACTGAACAGAACTCAGACCTTATTAAAGCAAACAGCTTAGCCTCATTTAGTAGCAGCCGTCATCCATGCCATCTAGAGAGTCACTCATGGACTAGCCACAGCTCACAGCTGGAGATCCTGTATACCTGAACATAAAATCTTAGCAAGAAACCCAGAGAGTAACAAGACACATATATAATTGTATATTGCTTGTATATTGCCTCTTGTGGTCAGCTATGATTTTCATTCATTTGTCATTTTCTTAAAAAGCTAACATATGTACTGTATATACTACCATTCAAAAAATCAGTCTTTAAGATTTTTAGTAACACTTAAAGCCTTTATGTATAGTGCATTATAAACTGTTATTAAAGGCTATAATGCACTATTATTATTAATGTGTGTTGTAATACATCATATCTTGTCATAAATAATTATAACCAAATTAAAAATGCATAGTGTAACAATTAATTGATAAGTGTTGTAATGTATCAACTGTGGTTACAATTATTTGTGAGTGTACAATGCATTATGAAGTGCATTACAAGGCATAATTAATGCATTGAAACTACCTTTATAATGCATGATGTATTGCAGATTTTTTTAAAACCACATCTGTTTTCATCATAAGAATAAGAATCAGCATCAGCATCAGCATCAGCATATTAGAATGAATAGAAACTAGAAAGACTAGTTAATATGAAAAGTTTTGCCGCTCATTCGTTAGTATCCTTTCTTACCTTGCTGCTAAATTAAAAAAATTCCCCCCAGATGTTTCACAATTTACTGATTTTTTTTTATGAATTAGAAATGTTTGATGAATTAGAATTTTTTTTTTTTTTTTAAGCTGAAGTGTTTAAGGCTTTTAAAACTGAAGCTATTATTTTCTAAATAGGTTCCCCTCAGAATATCTTTTAACACTTTGTCTTCTACTGGTTGGACAGATAGTCCTGCCCCCATCTAATGGCATTACTCGAGCCAATCTCGCTATTTCAGGCTGATGAAATGGCTACAAATAGCTTAGTTATAGTTGGCATATACAAGAAAATTTATGCACATCAGCATTAAATTGTGCTTGTCCAACTCATCATAAAAGTATGAACATGTGGAAACAGAATTGCTTAGGCTAAGTATATGAGGCTAAGGAATAGTATATGAGTAAACCCCCTGTTGTCCTGAATATTGCAGAAAACCATCAAACTTTAATTAATTTGTAATGTCACTTTATGTTTAATGCATGAATGCATAGGGCACAGTAATGATAAGTCTGCTCCAGTTCTTCATGCTGTGTGTTCGGGTTCCAGACATTTGTGGTGTTCAGCGTTCTCTGTGGACTGTATGTAGGCAGCAAGAGTGGGTTCAACAAGAGTAGATAGTGTGCACATCCAGCAGAATATCTTTTATTTCTGCTCCAGAGGAATGCTGAAAAAATGGTATCTAAACTACATGTCTGTGGAGGAAACAAATGTATTTGAAGGGAATAGGAATTATGAGGAGAGAGGAAATCGATTGAAATGAGATGAAAAAAGTGAAAGACGCAAAAGTTAAATCATGCATACCACTGGACCAACACATAGGTTTAAGTGATATTTGCTTTGGATGACTTATTAATATTACATTTCAGCGGGTTTTGTTCTTCCCTTGACATCCAGTGTACAGTGTGGGACTGGGACTCGAACGGAAAGCATGATTTCATAGGGGAGTTTCAAGCTACATTCAAAGAGATGCGATCAGCGATGGATGGAAGACAGGTAACAGTTTTAAACTTGTTATAAAAAAATTATCAATTTATTTTAATACTTTCACATCCAACACACAGAGAACATCATCTACAAGCCAAGCTGATTTTTTAATCCAATTGATTTGATTTGAAACAGCTCTGTGAGATATTCAGAGCAGGTTAAGCTACTGATGAGTAGGAACTAGTTCGGTTCAAAGAGTAATCAGCAAAAGTGAAAGATGAAAGAGGAATGAGGTTATATGAGGAGATCTTAATGTGGGTCGCAGTCAGTTTCGTTTCTTCTATACTTTAACAGATTCTGTAGAGAATCACCTCCAGTATCCCTGAACTGAATGGCTGGATTTTTCTCACATTTTCTCATCATCTAAAAAGATGTACGTAGATGTATAAATAGCTAGACAGATATATTCAAATTGATTCAATGATCGTTTGAGTTATCGATTATTTGATTAGTTGATTCTTTTAAACCAAATCCATTTAAGAAAAGGACCTGATGTATACATGCCAAAAAACATAATTTGAACTCAAAATTACTGACTGCAAAAGAACAATGTGCTCTAATGGAATTATAAGTGGAATAATTGCATAATTAGAATGATTAATTTTAATGACACAATTGATGGAAAGACTTTGAAATGCTATTTTGAAATATCTGTGTAGCTGTGCACTTTAAACATAAGGCAAACACACAAAAAGCATCACATCAGAATTCATAACCCAGCCCCTGCTGTGTCCATTAAGTCATTCTGCACTTCTGTAATTTGTAGTTTGTGTTTTATTGCATTTCATGACCAGTATGCTGTTTACAAACTAGAAGCTTACTGGATAATTGCATTTTTATGCTAGAAAATTCACACAAAATGACAACGTCCTCCTTAATAATCAATAATGAGGATGTTGTTCTGTGTAAGTGTTAAAGAGTATTCAGTCCCCATTATATGCAGCTTGCTCTAAAAATGGATCTAGTGATTAACCATTAATGCTAAAGACTAAATAAGACAGAATCTCTTTCGGATTTTGAAAACAATAAGTCATTGTCTTTTAAGCTGTCAGTTAATTGTAACTCTGCTAAAATGCACAGCTACAGCTGGATGACACCTCATTCTCTTGTGAAGTCCCAAACGCTTTGGGTTGGTATCTCTATACCGCAGGCGTCAGTACCAGAATCTGCTAATTATTTTAGAACATCACTTCCAGGCTTGATATCATTCCTCATTATTATGACCGAAATTGTTGTTTTCTGAGTCTATTGTCGACTGGAGCACTTGTTTTTGGCCTTCGCTGCTCCAATGGGAAGCGATTATGCACCATCTCACACGTTCTAATGAAGCTATTATATTGTCCAGTATGTCTCGATCGCCCACTCCAACCAGTAATGATGAAAAGCTAATGGTTTGTTTTTATTTTTTATTTTTATATTTTTTAAACAATGACAGGTCCAGTGGGAATGCATAAACCCAAAATATAAAGTCAAGAAGAAGAATTACAAGAACTCTGGGATTGTCATTCTGAATCAGTGCAAGGTAATATTTTTTCATCATGAAATGATGCTCTCTAGAGGACCTTGTCTCCTGCCCGTAGGCCCTGTATTTCAAAAAGTGGCAGTGTCATGCTGTCAGCAGAGGCGTTGATGGTTACAGTAGATGGAGGTGGGAACTTCACACAGCTAGAAGTCTATCCATTCAGCTAAGATACACTGCAAATGACCAATTAATTTGATCATAGTTGACATTAATTAGAAGTGATGAGAAGAAGATAGCAATGTGAAAGTGCTTGAATTCTTGATAACCAGTCCTTTTGCATCCACAGATCATTAAGATGCATTCCTTTCTGGACTACATCATGGGTGGTTGCCAAATACAGTTTACAGTAAGTCCAGACAGATACAACTCACTCTTTCTTAGTTGATGGAGTGTTCATTTATCTGTGTTTATATTTATTAAATTAATCATCTTTTATTTTTTTGCTTTCTCTGACATTAGCACAGCCACCAGTTTTGTTGAATTATGTTATTATTAGTCAGAGCACTCGTGATTTATTATTCATTGTACATACTAATGGGAACGGGGAAAACAAAGTGTCATTCTAAATGTTTATTTATTTGCATAATTTATTAGGTAATAATTGTCTCACCTGCTAACAGCACTGTTATTTTCGCATGACACTTTTGTGTGCACCGAAGTGTTTCATTACTTTTATTATCTGTCACAATATTCTCTTTCTGAATTGTTCTCATGTAGAGTCTCCTGAAAGGTTTTTAGAATTAGTTTCAGTTAAACTGATCTTGTATTTGTTTTATGAATTTATATAATATTCAGTTTTAATAAGTGTTGATATTTTTTATAAAGCAAACTGGTAGACCTGCAGTTTTTACCAACCTTCCTTGCTTAACCAGAAAATGGTGTTGCTAAAGCAGAGGGATCTTACTTCCAGGGGTGTGATCCGTTAAATGTTGGTACATGCTCTGTAAATAAAATCCATATGGGTTATTAATGATTAAACCCACACACAAACACACATGGTGTATATATATATATATACAGGTGCATCTCAGTAAATTAGAATGTCGTGGGAAAAGTTCATTTATTTCAGTAATTTCAACTCAAATTGTGAAACATGTGTATTAAATAAATTCAATGCACACAGACTGAAGTAGTTTGGTCTTTGGTTCCTTTAATTGTGATGATTTTGGCTCACATTTAAACAATTTAGAATACTTCATAAGACCAAAAAAAAACAAAAAAAAAACATTTTTAGTGAATTGTTGGCCTTCTGGAAAGTATGTTCTCAATACATGTACTCAATACTTGATAGGGGTTCCTTTTGCTTTAATTAATGCCTTCATTTGGCTTGGCATGGAGGTGATCAGTTTGTGGCACTGCTGAGGTGGTATGAAAGCCCAGGTTTCTTTGATAGTGTCCTACAGATCATCTGCATTTTTTGGTCTCTTGTTTCTCATTTTTCTCTTGACAATAACCCATAGATTCTCTCTGGGGTTCAGGTCCAGTGAGTTTGCTGGTCAATCAAGCACACCAACACCATGGTCATTTAACCAGCTTTTGGTGCTTTTGTCAGTGTGGGCAGGTGCCAAATCCTGCTTGAAAATGAAATCAGCTTCTTCAAAAAGCTGGTCTGTAGAAGGAAGCATGAAGTACTCCAAACTCTATTGATAAACAGGTGCAGTGACTTTGGTTTTCAGAAAACACAATGGACCAACACCAGCAGATGACATTGAACCCCAAATCCTCAGACTGTGGAAACTTAGCACTGGACTTCAAGCAACTGGGGCTATGAGCTTCTCCACCCTTCCTCCAGACTCTAGGACCTTGGTTTCCAAATGAAATACAAAACTTGCTTTCATCTGAAAAGAGGACTTTGGACCACTAGGCAACAGTCCAGTTCTTCTTCTCCTTAGCCCAGGTAAGATGCCTCTGACACTGTCTGTGGTTCAGGAATGGCTTAACAAGAGGAATACGACAACTGTAGCCAAATTCCTTGACACATCTGTATGCCTTGACCCCAGCCTCAGTCTATTCCTTGTGAAGTTCACTCAAATTCTTAAAGCGATTTTGCTTGACAATCCTCACAAGGCTGTGGTTCTATTGTTTGGTTGTGCATCTTCCACACTTTTTCCTTCCACTCAACTTTCTGTTAACATGCTTGGATACAGCACTCTGTAAACAGCCAGCTTCTTTGGCAATGAATGTTTGTGGCTTACCCTCCTTGTGAAGGGTGTCAATGATTGTCTTCCTGACAACTGTCAGATCAGCAGTCTTTTCCATGATTGTGTAGCCTAGTGAACCAAACTGAGAGACCATTTTGAAGGCTCAGGAAACCTTTGTAGGTGTTTTGAGTTGATTAGCTGATTGGCATGTCACCATATTCTAATTTGTTGAGGGGTTTTGTTAAATGTGAGCCAAAATCATCACAATTAAAAGCAGAGGTGGGTAGTAACGAGTTACATTTACTTCGTTACATTTACTTGAGTAATTTTTTGGGGTAACTAATACTTTTCTGAGTATATTTAAACATGGGTACTTTATACTCTTACTTGAGTAAATTTTTGGGGAAAAATCTCTACTTTTACTCCGTTACTGTGGGCGACGTTCCTCTTGTTACTTTATCTTAATGCAATAAATGTTATAAATGCTTCAGTTTATTCCAAACGCGCCGTCTACTTTTCTCTGGGCAATGAGCGATGCCCATTCGCGAATGATTCATTCTTTTGAGTCAATTCTGTTCAAAGGCTTGATCAAACCAATTGGCAAACGAGTGAATTGGTTCATGAATCAGTTTGAATGAGACGTTCAGTTCCCTGCCGCACGCGCTGAGCGTCTGAAGTGGTTCACTCGGAGTTGTAACGTTTAAGAACATCAGCAGCGTTGAAAACGTGACTGGAACGGCACTGAATTGAAATCTGCAAAGGCTATTATTTGCTAGCGATGGAGATCCTTATTAGATGAACACCGCGTGTGCTGTCTACTGTTTAACAGGTAATAACTTGGGCTACGATTACAGTACACGATACCACTGTGACATTAGTTTGTTGTACGTGTGTGGCTTATAACAGAGTGGAGTCAAGTTGGATGCAGCTTCCAAAAGACAAAAAATAGCCGATTAAGATTTTATTAATTTTAATACAATCACACCGGCGTGAGTACGTTCAGCAAGTCATATCATCATCAGCTGCTAAATTCAGATCTGTGATTGCTTGCTGGCGCTTAGCCAGACATAGATGCGTTTTTACAGCGCTGCGCATTATAACCAATCACACATGATTCTTTTGAGATTATTAAAGCATTGGCCAATCAGAGGCGTTCAGATGAGTCATCACTAAAATACCGGTGCTTCCTTCACTCGCTCACTGACTGAATACCTCTTTCTGGCGAATTCTCTCGTCAGAAACAACAAAGTGCAGATGTGTGTTCGAATCTTTAATTAAGATATTGATTTCACAGTGTTAACAGTTTCAGTGATTTTAATCGGAGTTTCTGAGAGTGATTGAAATCTAGACTGTCAGTGAAAATTATCTTTAATAATGTAAATGTTATTTGCTCTCTTTCTGAACAATGAAAGATTAGTAGCAATATTTATATCACATTAACTTTCAATGTTAAATTCACATTTAATATAAAGTCAGTTGTATTAAAAATATGTTATGTCATGACACCTATATCTGTTACTTAAGTAAACAGACAGGGTTTTATAATAAATTACATAAATTGGAGTAAAGGCTGATGAAATATATACATTTATACACGCACACATACATTACATACATTTTATCTATATATCTAAATAAAAATAGGCTCAGTATATATGACCCAAAGTAACTAGTAACTAACTACTTGAGTAGATTTTTTATCCGATACTCTTTTACTTTTACTCAAGTAACTATTCAAGACTTGAGTAAATATTGAGTAAATATTTCTAGAAGTACTTTTACTTTTACTTGAGTACAGTTTTTGGGTACTCTACCCACCTCTGATTAAAAGAACCAAAGACTTAAACTACTTCAGTCTGTGTGCACTGAATTTATTTAATACACAAGTTTCAAAATTTGAGTTGAATTACTGAAATAAACTTTTCCACAACATTCTAATTTATTGAGATGCACCTGTATGTATGTATACAGAAAGCACAAACATTTAATTAATTGTCTAAATCATTATTTGATTGTGTCAATATTAACTTTTAATCAAATGTAGTTGGTAATAGAGACTGTTTCATGTAATTGGGTATAAGCTATAGGTTTTCCCCCTTATTTGTAGTGTTACATAGTCTAGTTTTTATTTTATTGTATTGGTTGTCCTCCAAAAAAGGATTTGAGAATGACTACTTTAGATGACATGGGTTTTATAATCATGATAAACAAAGTCAGTAAAACATGTGTCCATACTATTGATCTTTGGTGCATGACTTTTGGTATGTAATGGAATATTGTGTTAATATGTTCGTCATACTGTAACTATACAAGTCAGGCATATTTTATCTACGTACATACATAGTCGCACGCCTACATAAGCTAATGCATTTTACATCTCTATTCAATCTGTTTACTCTCTGTCAATGCCGTTAGGAGAAAAGGCTCTGTAGCATTTCTCCACATGGTGTATACATTTTGAGAAATTAGCCTTAAAGCACTACTTTGATTGCTGCTTGTCTTTCAGGTAGCGATTGATTTCACAGCATCTAATGGGGATCCTAAAAACAGTTGTTCGTTACACTACATCCACCCCTACCAGCCTAACGAGTATCTGAAAGCTTTAGTCGCAGTGGGGGAGATTTGCCAAGACTACGACAGGTGAGCTGGCTGAACAGCCAATCAAATCCCAACATCAGCTCTCTAGGTTCTCGACTTTCTTTCATACAGCAGTTATTTGGGTTCACACAATTGCGAGTCAGTTCTCTTTCTCAGAGTGTGCAGTATTTTGACAGTATAGTGAGTAAAGCAGAGTCCCAACATTGGGGTTTTTTTTTTCTATGTAATGTGTAGGCAGTCTAAAAGACATAAAATGTGAAGGAAGCAAGGGGTCAAGGTTTGGCTGGTTAGCATGGTCCCAAATCCTTGTAGATGTGGATGCATCATTCACCATTGATGGCCATTCAAAAATAGCCATGTATTCTGACCAAAAACATTTTTTACAAGAAAAAATAAAAATATTTTATGTGATAGTGGGTGTTTTACCCACAGTGACAGATTTTTTGTTGTTGCTGAAAAATTGAAAGCCCCGGAGCACATAGAGCAATATGCAGGTCACACATTTCTTTATATATGATATTATGGTGCCTTGGAAGCCAGTTTGAGAGTAGTTTCCTTAAGAGATGACTCCATCTGGTAAGTCAGTGACTGATTTGCTGCTGTAGGCACACAGCTAATATGAGAGATTAAATTGGAAAAACCGTTGTAGTGACCAGAGGTGGAAAGTGTACAAAAATATTCTACTCAAGTAAAAGTACCATTACATTAATGCAATTTTACTTAAGTACAAGTAAAAGTACCAGTCTAAAAATCAACTCAAGTAAAAGTAAAAAGTAGCTCATTTAAAATTTACTCAGAGTAAAAATTACTTAGTTACATTTTAACAGTGGGAGGGAGTCAAAAATGGGACAGGCCAAGGTTGTCAAACTCAGTTCCTGGAGGGCCACAGTCCTGCAGAGTTTAGATTTAACCCTAATTAAACACACCTGATCCAGCTAATCTAATCATTTAGGTTTATTTGAAAACTACATGATATGTGTGCTGGAACAGGGTTAGAACTAAACTCTGCAGGGCTATGGCCCTCCAGGAACTGAGTTTGACACCCCTGGGATAGGTCTATTAATCTCAAACTAGTTGTTTTTAATTAAAGGAATCAGTTATTTAGAATAATAAAACATTTGGGCTGTTACCAGGCAAATCAGTATCAACAAACTCATCTTTTAATGCAGAGGAAATGCAGAAGATTCATTGGAAGTGGCATTTAGATGTATTACACTGTTTAGTGCAGGACAAGAATGCATTTAACCTGCAGTTACAAATGCATGAATAATGTTTTGATATACAAGACATAAAATGTTGAATACTCATTTGAAATGATAAGAAATTAATTATTTAAAAAAATCTAAAGATACTTTAAATGTGAAATTAAAATGGCCAGTATGTGTATCAGCAAGTCACTGTTAATAAGTGAGTCATTGCGATTGAACCAAATCATTTAAACGGTTGATTCATTCAGGAACGAAACACTGTCACGTTGCTCAGAGACGCAAAACTGTGCTTTGGTGGCTGTGTTTGGAATTATTTTCTGTTGTAGAAATAGAGCTAAAAAAAGGCAATATGGTGTCTAAAACTCTTAATTAACTTGTTTACTGAACTGTTATATATATGTATGTATATATACATGATGATTTTTGGTGGAAAAGACGGCATTCTTTGTGTGATTTTGATTTAATATATGAAATTATATAAATATGTGAATTTTTATTATATAAAAATATATATCATATATCTTCTATATCTTCCCCTATATCTTCAATTTTGTGATCATTCTAAATGCATTTTAGGAGACTGAATCACACAGTTAAAGAACGCAATATAAATGCGCGCGCACATCATTTAAACAAAAAATATTATATTATCACATACGATATATATAACACACTCCTCACCACTGTCTTTTTGGCTAATTTGTGCAAAACCTCTTGCTAAAATGTCAAAGCTTCATTTTAACCACCAATGCAACGATGCAATTATTTAGCTTACCTCTACATTCTTGCGAAGGGTTGAGGTCTTGTCGAGTTTTTATAAGCTGCTAGTTTGGTCTTCCTAGGCAAGTACAGCTTACACTGCATAATAGAGCATACATATGGCCAGGGGTTCACTTCATTTCCTTCGAGTTCAACTTCAGAATATGACGGGGTTTCGTTTTCAGCGGTGTCTGCACCACTAACGCCTGTTTTGACCGTCTGCATCTTTCTTGTGATTTTAGCGCCAGTTTGCCCTCCTGCCCATTATTTACTGACGTAGTTTCCAGGGAGCGATTTTTTTTTTTTTTTTTTTTTTACTCAGTAATGAATGTGTTTTAAAATGTAGCGAAGTACAATACTTTAAACAAAATATACTTAAGTAAAAGTAAAATTACAGATTTAAAAAATTACTTTAAAAAGTATTAGTACACAAAAAAGCTACTCAATTACAGTAACGCGAGTAAATGTAATTCGTTACTTTCCACCTCTGGTAGTGACAACCAAAACACAACACTGAAAACTTCATTAACAATGCTTTTCACTTCAAACAGTAAATACAGGGTGGTTAATTGTAACTTATGAAAACATTGTTTTATTTTGATCCCAATTTACATAGCTGGTCCATTTTGCTGTAAAAACAGTAGAATATGTCATCCACAGACTAGGCCTGTTTTAATTATACATTTGGTAAGGACAGCAAAACAAGGTGGGAGTTATATTTTGACAGACAGCCTGTTATTTTCAAACTTTATTTTATTAGACCTGTGGCCTTTGCATTTTAACAGTTGGTGATTATTTAGAAATCCTGAAGCAGTTTTTGGATAACATGCTAAATCCCAGCGTTTTTTGACCATTGTAGCTGAGCTGTAATTTCAGCTCTCTGAAAGGTCATTCAAAAGCTCATTTCCAGCACCATGTCGAGCTTTGGCATCACTCAAGAATGAGATGAATGCACATCCATCAGGACGTTTGGTTGGGATGAAATCTGAAATCAGAGTGCTTGCTGATTTGGCAGGCACTAACAATAACAATTATGCAAATCTGTGTCCATTACAAATGAACAGTGATGAGGGGCCACTGAGACAGGAAAGCATGATGGGAAATTTGGTAAGTAATCCCCAAGATCCTCAATTCCTGCCAGCTCTAATCTCCTGTCCACTTTCATTTCCATGCAGTGACAAAATGTTCCCAGCATTTGGCTTTGGTGCTCGGATACCCCCAGACTTCAAGGTAACGTCTTTATCATTTATAGCGATGGGGGTGCAATGGGATTTTTTCATTATAGGGATGCAGATTGAAAGATGCTTCTAATTAGGCTACCGCTGGAGTAATGTATGAACTGATGTCAGCAGGCTAATTTCCCTCCAACAGATAATGTGCCTTTGTGTAGAGCTGAGTATTTTGTATTTATCTTAGGCGTCAACAGTTTTAACTAGATAGATCAAATGTCTGAATGTACAGTCCACACTCCAGACTTATTTTTTAAAATCTCTTAAAGTATTCAAACAAATAGTATTCAAAATTATAATTTTACTTACAGCATGAAGCTAGGTATTGAATACACCTGGAGGGGGTATTGACCAGCAATATTGACCAGCTGAATGTGCATTATCCTGCTTATTTCAATACTATCAACTTCACATAAACAAACAAACAAACAAATAAATACTGATTTAATGGAAAATGGAAAGGGATTTGCTGAATAAATTCCACCATGCATATCAATAAAATAGATTTGGCTTTGCACAGTGGAATGGGATAACTTGCTTCTCCTAATTTTATTAGTGATATTTAGTGCTAGTTTATCAGGAAGTGATGATTTTGTTCTCCTGACTCAAATGAAAACGGTGCTTTATTTGGAAATGTTTTATGCCATATTCCAAAACAGCACATAAGTTAAATTCGCAACATTGGATGGAAAGTAGCTAGTGAAGAGTCCCTGTTAGCTATACTGTATATCAGAACTCTTGGAAAGCTGTTCAGCCAATCAAATTCAAAGAACTAACAATTGCATAATATGTGGCATGCATTATTCTCAAAGAGTATATTATTCATGCCACAAATAGCCTAAGATTGTGTTTCTTTTTTTCTATCTTTTCCCCCCAGGTTTCACATGACTTTGCAATAAACTTCAACGAAGACAACCCAGAATGTGCAGGTATGACGGTGCATTCATCCCAATATTTTATCTGTTCCAGACCATATATCTTAAATTATCTCCTCAATGCAGATTCATTAACTTCCCCATGCGACCTTTTCCCACTGGGACTGAACTACTTAAAGCCTCAACATAACATTGGCAAAGTCAAACACACAAAGAAGATCAATATATGCATAGCTGAATTACAGAGCTACGCTATTGAAAAAAGATGACACATTAATGTTTATTGCTGCTATAAAATATACAGCCTGATGGGAATGTCTGAAGGAGGGAAGCGGGGATGACATTGTTGTCACATCCTGCCCCTCCCCAATAATTAGTCTTTCTGGGGCATAACAGGAGGTTAAATGTCACGTCAGCACAAAATGACATGTCAGCACAAAAACAAGATGTTTTAAGCCTTGGTGAAATAATAGTGGTGCCTTGCATTTGATCAGAACTTCTTGTACAGAGTTTTAGGACATTGTTAAATTTTGTAGGATACATGTTTCCATATTTTATTGAAATGTGTTACCACTCTGCTTTTTGTTTAACCACTCTGTGCTGCAAAAGGAAGACCATAATCTCTTGGTAGGCTTGCATCATCACAACCTGTTTAAAGTTTGAAACTTGTGTCTCCTAAAAGGGTGGCTGCTATCAGAGAGTAAAGATGAAAATATAAGAACAATGAATGCTTGAAATACAGAAACAGATGGGAAAGTAAAGTAATATAAATGATAATTTTGTTGTCATGAGCAAGCCTCTGCCAAGCCATGTATGCATTCAAATGTAACCCAACTCTCTTTGGGATGGCGTTGGCTTGGAAGTCAAGTCAGAAGATGCAAATGATTTGATTTTGTATTTAGTTTGCTCTCAGATTGTGTTTGGTGCTTAGCTTTCCCATCATCCATGTCTTCAGCCACGAGCAGGATAAATTGATCATCGCTCCAGTGTATTGGTGTCACTTGATTTCCCTTGCTATTTCTGTTCCACCTCTATCAGTGCAGACACACCAGGGTGGCGCCCTGAATGGGCACAGACCACTCAGCTTTTGATCAAGCAGCCAGGCCTGTCTATTCCAGGAATAGCAAATGGCTCACAGCCCACCAGGACACATGCCAGCCAATCTACCCTGAGCAGAGAGCGCACCATTTCGCCCTGGTATTGTCTGGAAAATCCAGCATGGCAGTTTTGCGGTTCCGATGAACCTGGATGAGACACACAGCACGCTTGAATGGTGTGAATGACACTGGTGTGCAATTATAAGTAATTTTTACTTTCTAAATATTGACAACCCATTGTAGACAAGCCGCAACGAGGTGCCTAGAGAGCACGTTGTTTGCTTTCCATGAATGAAACCAATTTGTAGACTTCTCACTCTTCCAAAATCATTCCTTTTAAAAGTTTTGCTCATCAGTGGGGTGTAAACATCTTTTGCACCAAATAAAGAGGTTAGCACTACCCTGCTGGAAGAGGTCATGACTAAACCATTCTGACTCCATACCAAACTTTGCTTATTATGGCTTTTTAGAAGTAGCCTTGCATTTTGGCAAAACCTTTTTCTAATAAACACATGAATTACAAATCATTATTCATAATTATATTACACATTCAAGGAAAAATAATAGTTTTTATTGCTGTATAAATGATATATGCATCTCCACTAGCATTTAAAAGCATTTAACCAGAGACGATCCTCCCTATACGCAAAGTACGCAAGCTTTAATTAAAATAGATTTAATTTTAATTTATTTTTTTAATTTGGCCAGCGGTTATGAAAACTTCCTATGTCATTTCTTTTAATGCAGTGCACTGTCGCCCTTTCTACGTAAAAATCAGTCAAATCATGTAACATGAATGTCATACAGAGTCTTACTCGAGAATAAAATGAGTTGAAAGCGTACCGAGCTGCGGAAGATACACTGTTTTTAAGCGCTTTCTGTGAGCATGATTTGAGATGAAGTGAACATGGACAAAGGCGTTTCATTCATTCATAACTCATTTCCGCCACCAGTTTTGCTCATGCATCAAGGCTTCATTTATTTGATACAAAAGACAGCAAAAACAATATTGTAAAATACAGTTATAGTTTAAAATAATGCTTTCTGTTTTAATATATTTTAAAATGTTATTTATTCCAATATGACACAATTTTCCAGTCTTAATGGCACACGATCATTCAGGAACCTTTCTAATAAGCTGATTTTTCTGCTCAAGAATTTTTTTTTATTTTTATGACAGGTAAAACAGTTGTGCTAATTAATATTAATTTAAATTTTGTGGAAACTTTAACACATTGTGTTAAGGAATCTCTGATGAATAAAAAAAATGTCCAGAGAATAACATTTAATTTGAAATAAAAATGTTTATTTATATATTAATATTTATTTATAATATATTTTGGTATAAATGTTTATACTTTATTTTGTATTTTTTGTCAATTTAATGCATCCTTATTGAAATAAAGATTTTATTCAATAATAATTTTGAGTCATTGTTTCTTTTTTGGAATTAAGAGAAATTAAACTTTTAAACACTAAACATTTTTTTTTTAAATTTCTATCACTTAATTTGACATAGTATCTAACAAATGTATGTATATATATATATATATATATATATATATATATATATATATATATATATATATATATACAGTACAGACCAAAAGTTTGGAAACATTACTATTTTTAATGTTTTTGAAAGAAGTTTCTTCTGCTCATCAAGCCTGCATTTATTTGATCAAAAATACAGAAAAAAACAGTAATATTGTGAAATATTATTACAACTTAAAATTATAGTTTTCTATTTGAATATACTTAAAAAAAAAAATTATTCCTGTGATGCAAAGCTGAATTTTCAGCATCATTACTCCAGCCTTCAGTGTCACATGTAACATCCAGTCTATCACATGATCATTTAGAAATCATTCTAATATTCTGATTTATTCTGAGTGTTGGAAACAGTTCTGCTGTCTAATATATTTGATGAATAAAAGGTTAAAAAGAACTGCATTTATTCAAAATATAAAAAAAATTCTAATAATATATATTCTAATAATATATTTTCTTTACTATCACTTTTTATCAATTTAACATATCCTTGCTGAATAAAAATATTGATTTTATTTAAAAAAAGAAAAAATTACTGACCCCAAATTACTGACCAGTAGTGTATATTGTTATTACAAAATATTTATATTTTAAAAACATAACTTCTTCTTTTTTTTTCTTTTTATTCATCAAAGTATCCTAAAAAAGTATCACATGTTCTGAAAAAATATTAAGCAGCAGAACTGTTTCCAACTTTGATAATGAATCATCATATTAGAATGATTTCTAAAGGATCATGTGATAATGATCCTAAAAATTCAGCTTTGCATCACAGAAATAAATGATAATATAAAGTATAATAAATTTAAAAACAATTATTTTAAGTTGTAATAATATATCACAATATTACATTTTTTTCTGTATTTTTGATCAAATAAATGCAGGCTTGATGAGCAGAAGAAACTTCTTTCAAAAACATTAAAAATAGTAATGTTTCCAAACTTTTGGTCTGTACTGTATATATACATATATATATATATATATATATATATATATATATATATATATATATATATATAGATATGGTTATACATGGTTATGTATATGTATGTATGTATATTAAGTGTTGTCTATAAGCGCAGCTTTCTATAATGTTTCCCTTTCAACTCGGGTATCATCTAGAATTCTGAGTATCCCACTTGGTCGCTTGATAAATATGACATTTCTGATGTCCAAGGCCACAAGAATTCCCATGAGCAAGCATGTTGACCACTTCTAAGCATCACATGCTAAACAAGAAACAGCCTTTGAGATGAATGCGCGTTGTAACAGATAGACCTCCTTGGCTGTAACACATCAGAAGCTTTACATAATCTATTGCCTTGAGGAGAAATTTGTTGGCCAATGCAATTACTCTAAAATGTAATTAGAACTGGGGTTAAAAGGCAAAGAGCTCATTTAGCTGATTACTGATACTTTGCAATATGAGTGTACAATATGTGTGTGGTTTTCTTTGAGGGGTTGTGGGATGGTTCACATGTCAATGAATCCTTGGTGGAACTCCCAATGTGATATCACATCTAACAACGTTTACAGCTTTCTATTTGCGGAAGGTGATGGATTTTCGTTCATAGTGCTAAAATCAAAGGCAGACACAAGGGCACACGCACATCACATGGTGAGATATTCTCACAGCAGCGGTGTGAATTGGCCAAATGTGACTGTCGATGCATGAAGACTTGGAAGGTGTTATGATGAAAGGACGTCAACAGTAGGTTAATTCAAGCCTTTTAATGTCATCAGCACGACTTATCCTTTAAAGAGACAATGCAGAGTTGAAGAGTCTGTTAAGGTCCAGCGCGTCTCTTTGATTCCTCTTTGCGGGGAAGCCACAGAAGCGATTACATCCATTGACCTCCGCTTTGAAAGTCTTCTCATCTTAATTCTGCTGCCACACAGCATGGCAGGCTTTCACCTTTGAGCCACTGTTTGTGCGTGTTCAAGCTCACAGGTGTTAATTAAATGAAACAGTTGAGACGTGGTGAGGAGAGACAGGCTGACCTTAAGATTCATGCTCAGCGAGTCAGTAAACAGCATTACTACTTCACTGCAGAGATTGAGTCTTCACTGACACTCATTCAAGTCCTTTAAATGCATCGCACGTCAGTTAAGATACCCCATAAAGAGTCTTTAAGCATAAAAAAAAGAATACAATAAATGATCAAATATAAGAGATAAAATTATTTTAGTGTTATTTCAGTATAATTGATTTACTATGCTATTTAGTCTTTGTTAACATTTTGAATGTTTTTGTTTAATTTTAGTAATTGTTTGTAAAAAATAAAATTCTTAAATTGTCTATGAAGCTTTTTTATCATATTTTATTTTTACATTTTAGTTTAGGTAGTTTTAGTTATTTTGGTACTTCAACTTAAAAAAAATGAGACATTTTGCCTTGGCGACTGTCTGAGATTAAATTATTTTATATATGTATTTTATTTTATTCCAGTCAATGTTTATTTTATTTTATTTCAAGTAATGAAACTTTAAAAAACTTAAATGAAACTTAAAATAAATAACCCTAATATTAAAGATATTAAAGTTAATATTAAAGTTTTTAATATTAAGTTTTTCAGTTAATATATAATTTTATTTCAAGTAATGATTTTTTATTTTAGTTTTCAGTTTTCAATAGATTATTTAGTTTTAGTGTTAGAACTTAAACTAAATGAAAATGAGAAATGTTGCCTTGGCAACTATCTGAAATGAAATTATTAATAAATTTATATTTAAATTTTGTTTTATTTCAAATAAATATTATTATTTTAGTTTTAGTTAATAAAGATAACTCTGGTGTTTTATTAGTGAGTAGTCTGTAGCTCACACAGCTCAAGACTTACCTTTTTGGACTTTGCAGGTATCCAGGGTGTGGTAGAAGCCTACCAGAATTGCCTTCCTAAGATCCAGTTGTATGGTCCCACAAACATTGCCCCGATCATCCAGAAAGTGGCCAACTTTGCCTCTGAGGAAATGCACACCAAAGAGGCCATGGTGAGCCCGTTTCTATTCCATCTCTCTTCATCTCTAAAGTTTCTCTTGTTCTAAAGTTTTTCTTTTCTTGCCTTGATGCAGCAATACTTCATCCTGCTCATCCTGACGGACGGTGTGATCACAGATATGGCAGACACTAGAGAGGCCATCGTCCACGCCTCTCACCTGCCCATGTCTGTCATCATCGTGGGAGTTGGAAGCGCAGATTTCACTGACATGGAGATGCTGGACGGTGATGACGGAATCCTTCGTTCGCCTAAAGGGGAACCAGTGTTGCGTGACATCGTACAGTTTGTGCCATTCCGTAACTTCAAACATGTGAGTTTACAAGGTTACATTATAAATCAGTTATATATAGATATATATATATATATACTCACTGGCCACTTTATTAGGTACACCTTGCTAGTACCAGGTTGGACCCCCTTTTGCCTTCAGAACTGTCTTAATTCTTTGTGATAGATTCAACACGGTTTTGGAAACATTCCTCAGAGATTTTGGTCCATATTGATATGGTAGCATCACACAGTAGCTGCAGATATGTCGGCTGCACATCCATGGTGTGAATCTCCCATTCCACCACATCCCAAAGTTGCTGTATTGGATTGAGATCTGGTGACTGTGGAGGCCATTTGAGTAAGGTGAACACATTGTCATGTTTAAGAGACCAGTCTGAGATGATCTGAGCTTCGTGACATGGTGCATTATCCTGCTGGAAGTAGCCATCAGAAGATGGGTACACTGTAGTCATGAAGGGATGGACATGGTCAGCACGAAATACGACTGCCCAAAGTGTGCCAAGAAAATATCCCCCACACCATTACACTACCACCACCAGCCTGAACCGTTGAGACAAGGCAGGATGGATCCATGCTTTCATGTTCTTTACACCAAATTCTGACCCTACCATCTGATTGTTGCAGCAGAAATCCAGACTCATCAGACTAGGCAATGTTTTTCCAATCTTCTATTGTCTGATTTTGATGAGCCTGTCCAAATTGTAGCCTTCGTTTCCTGTTCTTAGCTGACAGGAGCAGCACCCGGTGTGGTCTTCTGCTCCTGTAGCCCATCTGCTTCAGGGTTCGACGTGTTGTGCGTTCAGAGATGGTATTCTGCATACCTTGGTTGTAACGAGTGGTTATTTGAGTTACTGTTACCTTTCTATCATCTCTAACCAGTCTGCCCATTCTCCTCTGACCTCTGACATCAACAAGGCATTTTCATCCACACAACTGCTGCTCACTGGATATTTTCTCTTTTTCAGACCATTCTCTGTAAACCCTAGAGGTGGTTGTTCGCGAAAATCCCAGTAGATCAGCAGTTTTTGAAATACTCAGACCAGCCGCCTGGCACCAACAACCATTCCACATTCAAAGTGACTAAAATCCCCTTTCTTCCCCATTCTGATGCTCGGTTTGAACTTCAGCAAGTCATCTTCACAACATCTAGATGCCTAAATGCATTGAGTTGCTGCCATTTGATTCGCTGATTAGCAATTTGTGTTACCAAGCAATTGAACAGGTGTACCTAATAAAGTGGCCATTGAGTGTACTGTATATATTTTAGTACAGATTAAAAATATATATATATATATATGTAACTATATGATATATTTGTTTAAATTTCTAATAATAAACAAATGTTTAAAATGACTGAATAGATAAATGTGAAAAAGTTGTATTCAGAGGCACAACATATGTTTATCGTTTATTTAGTCGTAAGTACCTAGTGTTTTAGAGCCTCAGAGCTCTTTTTATAACCAACATCTGAACTCCCTTTAATTGCAATCGAAAGATAAAATGATTATACATGCAGCTGAACTGTTGTTCATGCCCTTTAATCAATGCATTGCTATGCAGAGGTTTTCATCCTGCATCTTTATAATGTCTGAAGTACCTCTAAGGAAAATCTCTCCTGGTTAATTACTCCCTCATTCCTCTGTGCTCTCCATCTCACATTTCCCACCCAGACTTCTCAGAGCAATCTAATAACCTTTAGCTTGACTGCTCCATTAATTACCACATCTTCTGCCAGTCCCTGGTGGAAAACAAACCACAGAATTCAGAGAGCAGCGTTACCTCTCGAGTGGGTTTACTTGACTGTGACAAACCCCACAATCTTTGCTGTTATAAAGGATTGTGTTTTTTAATAAAGAGCCCAGAGGTTTTCTGAGGAAGGTTTTTGATTCTGCGATTAAGATATTTTTAAAGAAATCAATACTCTTATTCAGCGAAGGTTGAAACTGATCAGTCATGAGTTGTTAAGGCATTAATAATGTTATTTTAAAATATATATTTTAAATAAATGTTCTTTTGAACTTTCTAAGAATTTGGAAAAATGTCAGTTTCCACAAAATGTTTTCAATATTGATAATAATAACAAATATTAACTAAATCAGCATATCTGAATGATTTCTGAAGGATCATGTGACACTGAAGACTAGAATAGTGATGCTGAAAATTCAGCTTTGTCATCACAATAAATAATAAATAATACATTGTAGTTTAATGTAAAATAAATGTACAATTTTAATTTAAATTGTAATATTTCATATGTTGTCTGTTTTTACTTTATTACTATATATATATATATATATATATATATATATATATATATATATATATATGTGTGTGTGTGTATCAAATATAGCTTTAAGTACTTCAACTTAAACATATTTATAATTATTTATTTATTACAACAGTCAACATATAGAACATATAATGAATGAATGAAGGAATGAATATATACATTTGACATGGCATGTCTCTAAATGTGACAGAGTGTCCATATAAGCAAAAGTGACGGTTTATTGGGATCCTCTCGAGAAATATGCCAAGACTTGTTTTCTTTCCAGAAATGTACTGTAGTGAAAGCCCCTAACAAACACCACCATCTCGGCCACGTCTCTCTATCCTAGAATCTCCTCTCCTGCATCTAATTGGCCAGCAGGGGTTGGAGGGGTTTGACATGGTTATGCTCTGAGTCACACGAGACACTTTTGCTCAAGTTTCCGGATGTTTTTCATCACCATGCATGTGGGTTTCAGCAAGTACAGTATCTTCACACATCATTAGCATGGGAATGGCAAACTGGACCAGATAGCGAAATGGATAAATGGCCTTGCAAATGTTTGATTCGCTGTTTGTTTCTGCTTCTGCATCTTCCTAGGCCTCTCCTGCTGCTTTGGCAAAAAGTGTCTTAGCCGAAGTCCCAAACCAGGTGGTGGACTATTACAACAGCAAGGGGATCAAGCCCAAGTGCCCCAGCGAGTATGAGTCTTCCAGGACGTTTGGCCACTGAAGCGCCGAGCTAACGCTCATTACAAAAACTAGCACGTTTCTGTGAATTTGAATCCTAATCTGTTCTACTTTGTTTTGTTTGCATGCGTAGCCTGTGAGGCTTGCATAGGTGTTGCAATGCTACCGTTCTTATTATGTACATGTGTACATGCACAGACTTACAACCATGAAGAAAGCAAAAACTCAAAAAGTCCTACTGATGTAAGCATGATGAATGGGATTATCTGAAGAATAGTTGGATTATCTGTTGTTTTCTTTTCTATAAAGATTTGAGATTTTGCTAAATTTCGTAATGTTCTTACATTGTAAAGCATTTGGATCTTAGAAAATGAAAAGCTATTTGAATTAGATTATCTGTGGATATTCAGGCTTTCTTTTTCTCTCTTTTTCTTTGTTCTTTTTCTGCAGATGCAGGGCCAGATGCATGATTGTATTTTGCATGTTAATAATAATCCAGCCTCGTTTTTCTACTTGTTCCTTTTGAGGCCTGTTATATGATTTTATGTGAAGCTGCTCTTCTGAAACCAGTCCACAAATTTTAATTTAGAATGAAGTATTTTTTGGTAGTTTAAAGTGATGATGTGACAAATTGTTTGAGAATAAAATTTGTGTTATGAACGATGCATTTTTTGTGTGGATTTTGAAGCAAACAACTTTCCAAACTGTTAGTCCATAATATAATTAGATGTTTTATGCCACCAATCTTCAAAAATGCAGGGATTAAAAATACTCTGACTTTCGATGAGTCTACAGAGTATGGAAACCCATTTCTGCCACTAATAAAAAACAGGTAATTGCGAGTTTACATCTCACAATTCTGACTTTTTATTCTTTTATTTTAGACTCTTTTTCTCAGAATTAAACAATGAACTAAGTTGTATTATGAATGTCAGTAATGCGTGATATAAACTTTTTTTTTTTTTTTTTTTTCAATTACTAGAAAAAATAAACACAATTTTGAGTTTAAATCTCTGAATGTGAGATATAGCCTCACAATTCTTAGAACATCAGTCTTTTCCCCCCTCAGAATTGGTCTTTATTACTTGCAATTGTTACAAAAAAAAAATCAGAATTGCGAGATCCAAACTTACATGAGAAAAGAAATAGCAATTTTTTTGTTTAAAGTTTCGAGTTTATATCCTGCTTTTCTGACTTTCTAAATCTCACGTTTATATCACATAATTTTGAGAAAAAAGTCAGAATTTTGTGTTTGTATTACACAATTCTGTGGAAAAACAAAGAATTGCGAGATGGAACCTTGCAATTGCAAGAAAAAAAGTCAGAAATGGTTGCAATTAACTTAAAAAAAAAAAAAAAAATTATTCAGGCAGAAACTGGCTTCCATAATATAGTCTCTATATAGCATATAAAAACTTTCATGTTTTTCTTCAAAAATAAAAAAAATAAAATGAAAATAGATTTAAATTACCATTCTGAGTAATGTATTCTTCTTCTTCTTATTATTATTATTATTTATTTTTACATTTTCCCAATATTCACATGAATGATTTTATTTCCTTTATAGTTTCAACCATAGAAACTGAAACTAGCGCACAAGAGTGTAAGATACTGGAAACAACACTTACTGGTGAAAAAGCACTTTATAAGTTGGCCTATATTTTACAAGCAATACACTTTCTAATGAGATTTCATTTTGTCTTTGCTGTATTGGTAGTGCTTGAGTTTCAGTCTTACAAAGCTGAGAAATGTATTTTAGAAACTGCTAGACATGCTCATTATAGGCAATGCCAGGGGACAATTTTTCATAAACATATAAAACAAAAAGCATCAATGCAATATGTGTGGGTCCTCAAACTGTCATAATGCAGGCTGACAGACCTGCCATGAACCTCTGATGAGCTGCAGTGCTCCCACACGTCAGCTTTCCCCTGAAGACCAGTTAGTGGTTCACACTGAAGCCTTTGAATGTACGTACCTTTGAATGTAACATCTCAACAGATCCACTGAGACATTTTATCACATTTCACATGCACTAACTATGTTATAGTTTTTGGCAGTGTTAATCTTGTCAACAAAACACATTTTTTTTATTGTTAATTTTTCCTACAATATCTTTTACAATACATGTACAATATATTTTTGAAATTTAAAATAATATTGCATACCCAAATATATTTTAAAATAAAATAAAACACATTTACAATCGTACATTTTTACATTTAGGCTGACTACGCGATGTGGATTAGCCTACCTGTGATTTATATTGATTTAATCATGTTTAAAAAAAAATGTATCTATTGTAATAAGTATTTTTTTGTAAACATTGACAAGTATGTTCCTTGCTGATTTTTCTTTCTTTCTTATACACACACACACACACACACACACACACACACACGATTTCTTTCCTTCTTTCTAAAATACTGTAAATATTATTATAATATATATATATATTTTTTTTTTTTGCTGTATAGGATACAAGTGCATCAGCACAAAATAAGTATAAATAAGAGTTTCGATATAACCTGGTGGTGAAAGCATTACCCTCCAAATGGATCTAAATCTCCAAAACTACCTCATGACTGTCTGATGCGTCACATTTATTTATTCAGTGTAACATGAGGAAAAATGAGCCAAAACCACATCCACATATTAGTCTATGAAGGCTTCAGTGGTACTTCATTATCTCATTTGTTCTCAATCAACTGGAGCATGTCGTGACTCCCTAAAAGCCTGCATGGGTCATTGCTATTTTACTAGATCCATCATTGATCTGCCACTCGAGGACAACCGCAGGATCCTACATCATTAGACCCATGCATTCTCTAGAGCTTTTGTCACTGATTGGCTCAGATTGTAGTGTTGTCATGGAGATCTGCGGCCCAGGCTGCGGTTTGAAGGGTAACACAAAATATAAAACAAAAGTAATGTACTGGTTTAATAGCATCATTTTCTTCAGAGTACAACTGCAATGAGAATATAAATCTAGTCATCAAGAAAGAAAAAAGGCCAGATTGTGTGACGAACATCTGTTCTATGAGAAAATGGTGTTTGGGTGTTTTCATCCACTCACTTTAAATTAAACATAAACAGATGCATACAACTAATTAAAATTCAGGAATCAGGACAGGAAATCAAATGCTAATTTGACATGTAGCTGATAGTTTTCAAGCAATTAATTCTGTGTGCGTTCTTGTCTTGAATTCACCAATCAATGATTCATACCATAAGTGTCTTAACCAATGACTCTTTTGGCTTCTGCCTTCTAATTATAAAGCAACAAGCTTGTCTTGGCCCAAGTGATTAAAACTTCTAAGAATGTCTTTTGTTTCAGCAATGGTTTATGAATAGTCTAAAGACAGGTATTAGTCTAATGAGGGTCTAGTCTGGAGGAAGAGATGTGTGATTGGAGCTGATTAGCTTTACTGAACAAAGGATCAGGAGGGCTGCTGCCTCTGCGCATGGAGCTTAAAAAGGTCCTGCGAATCTTTAAAGCTTCTTTATGTGCTCTCGGAGACTGTTTCACTTTCATTAAGATTAAAATACATATTGAATACTTGAGTAAAATAAGGGCTTCATGCTGCACATGTAAATGGAACACAGTCCATTGGAACATTCATTAAACAGAAATGGCTTCCAGTTCCAGAACTCCCAGTCGGCTGGTTGGCTGTTGCTTCTGTCTGATTCACCTGTCACCTGTCAGTCATGAGCCTTGGAAAACCTTGCTTAAAGTGCAAATAAAGAATAAAGAATAAAGAAATCTTTCCAAATTTGATTAGTTGGCTGTATGGATTACTTCCTTCTGGTTGGTAAATAAATAAATAAATAAATATAAAAAAAGTATTTATTCATTTGTCAATAAATATTTTTTTTAATAATTGTTTAAATATGTCTATTAATATTATGTTATAAAATATTTTCTTACCCCTTATAGTGCACATTTATCTAGTCTGAAAAAATACATTAGACACCTAGTCCTTTAAAGGATTTGTTATCCATTTGATTTCAATATTTAAATAAGTAAAAATATGTAAAAAAAAAAAAAAAAAAAAAAAATATATATATATATATATATATATATATATATATATATATATATATATATATATATATATATATATATATTTCTGTTAATATTGCTACTTCTGTTATGTTCTCAAATAAAGTGCATTTTCACCTATAGTCTGATAAAATATTTTCAGAAAGGAAAATTTTGTCAAAAAAAACTGATATTTCTATTATGTTCTCACCTACAGTGTACTTTCAAAAAAAGTCTGATTAAAGGCCCTCTGGAAACTCTGAAAACTTACAGAGTTTCTACACCTAATCCTTTAATGTTATCCAGAAGGAAAATGGTTTAAGGTGAGCAGTGTGAAAGGAAAACGGAGGCAGCCATTAGCACATGCACTGTGAGTCCTGTGGAATTAAACTAATTGAGTCGTGGTAGCGAGCTGGTCCTCGGGAGAGATTACTGTTTTGTATAAATTACCACTTTTCTTAAAAACCTGCAATGTAATTATTCTGTACCTGGCAGGTTAACCAGAGAATTTCAAACACATTTTAGTTTTTTTTTTTTTTCAACCCTCTGACTGTCTGCTGACATTTCCTCATGACATTTCCCCACTGCTCAGCGGATGCATACTCATACTTTTTGGATGGAGGGCGAGTGTGAGTTGGATGAAGGTGATTGGCACTGCTGTCTGCTCGATTTGGAGCGCTGAACTGGCCTTGATGAGCGAGTGAGTAGACCGGTTCATGTACTCTGGCTTCTTTCACACCCGTGTGGGTGTCACACCTGCGAGTGAAACATTACTGATTGCTGACTTTATTTTTTCTGTCACCTCAGTGCAGGAACGAGAATGAATCCCCTCTAACTATCCTGTAATCAAACTCTTTGAGCTCCTGCTGTTGTTCTTGATTTTTTAATTGGGTGATTTGATTGTAATCGTCTACTATTTATACTTTTGATTAGGAATTTTGAAAGAGTTTGACCCCACATTGTTTGTGCTATGGATATAATTGATACCTCACAACTGTCAAAAGATATACTATTACTTCTCTAAGCAATTCTAGTTGGGTTTTTTGTCGCCAGACACTATTAAACAGTTGAAAATCACTCTGAACATTGCAACAATTCTTAGAGGTAAAGTTCACCCAAAAATAAAATGCATAATAAAATAAAAAATTCAAGATGTAGCTGAGTTTGTTTGTCCAAAATGGATTTGGAGCAGTTTAGCTTTACATCCCTTACTCTCCAGTGTATCCTGTGCAGTAAATGGGTGCCGTCAGAATGAGAGTCCAAACAGCTGATAAAAGCATCACAATAATCCACAAAACAATCATATAATGTTTTGTTAAGTGGAAAACTGTGTGTAAGGTGTTTTAACTTAATTAAAATAAATTGTTTTGGATTGTTTTTAATTATGAATGGTGCTTGATTTGTGCATATTGCTCTCCTGATTCAGACAAGATGTCTTTTTCAGTGTTAACTGATGGACTGCAGTTGTGTGGATTGCTTTCGATTATTTTGATGTTTTCATCACCTTTTTGAACACTCATTCTGATGGCACCCATTCACTGCAGAGGAGTATCACTGCTTTGGACTTGGTGCACCTTTTGCATCTTTGCAATTTTTTTTTAATCAGATTGGTTGAGCACTGGTTTGTAGGCAATAATCATGAATATAAAGGAAAGTAGATATTTTTCTACAGTGCTCAATGTGATATTCCAGCTCACTGTTGCGGTTTGTAGATGACAGATCCTCTACCCAGAACCCCTCTGTAGGCAAAGCTTGTTCTGGATGGGTGATTTCACAGTCTTTGACCAGTTCCCATGGCAACATCTCAAGTGAAAACATCTAAAAATTTAACTTTTTTGATCCTCGTTGGATCCGTGTCCTACCTTCCTTTGATCTGCTGTCACACTGATGTACAATGTATAATACAAATGGAACCCTACAAAGAAAAGCTTAGTTTATATTTCTAGCTTTGATATAAATTGAAGCACCTTTCATTGACAGGAAGAGTGCAGGGTTTCCCGACAGGGTTTGCATAAAGATACAGGTTTCACATTTTGATTACCTCATTTTTTTTTTCAATTGTGCAAAAGTAAACAAATAAACGCTGAGAATCGAACAGTATGTGTTAGGAATATCTAAAATTTTACATCATGTTTAATATTTTGGGGAATGTAGGAAATACTGTATCAAGCATCCTGTGCATGGCATTTCCCACAACGTTTATCAAGGGACTTTTATCAATTTGCAAAAATACTCTGAAAAGCATTTTATTCTCCTTTTTAAGCCTATTAATTTTTCAGCGTTATCATGATGTGATATGGTTAGTTGCATTGTTTTTCTCTGCTGTCCGTGACCCAATCAGACCTGTGCAAAAGCACCGCTGGTGTAACCTAGCTGAGGTTTAATTAATGCAGCCAGAGAAGTGCTCTACTTATAGAGCAAACAGAGCTCAGGCATGTTTCTGGCTCTACTAGAGCTTATATTTACATATTCCTCTTAAATGAACATCTTTTTGAATAATGAATGCAAATGAGATCCAGCCGACTGAGTTTGTTTGGATCAGTGGAGGAATTTTTCTGTTTCTATGTGTTCTCTCTCTTTCTGTTTCTCACGTTCTCTGAGTGTGAGCATCATGCTCAAATGAGCCACAGCAGTGAAGACTGTTGTCTGAGGCGGGGGAGGGGTAGATTACCCATATAGCAAATATAGGATGAAATATAGCATGCTGTCTAGAGTCATATATATAGTCTAGTAGTCCACTTTCCAGTTTATTTTAGCCAATAACCACTTACTCAGACAAAAGTCTGACTAACACCTCAGTTCAGTTTGTTTTTGCATTGTATTTAGGGGTGGGTTTATATACAATAACACCAAACTGGCAAGGAAATTACTCTTTCAAATAATCACCTGTGAGAAAGCACTTTTACACACTTTTAAACAATACTTATTATGGAAATGATATCCTTTAAAAGAATACATTAAAGTGCAAACATGTTTTGAGGCACTTAAATTTAAATGCAATTAGCTGAGCTTCTTGACAACTTAAGTAGTACTTAAGTGCATCATTATATGTAATTTTGGCATTGTTGTCATGTAACAATATGCAATCATTGCTATTGTCTTTGAAATATATTAAAGTGTACTGCTGAATGTACTGACAAGAATTCATGGTAAAACAAAACAACACATTTCTATCGATACTTCTGTCATTTAAATATTTTTGTAATCAAACAACTGTTATCATGAAGTTCCAATTTAGTACATTTAAAATATATTATATTGTAATAATCAATAACAAACTACAGTTAAAACTATACTCAAGAACTACACATGCTCTATATGGTACCACATCAAAACAAACTTTAATTTTACATTATTTCTTAAACTTAATTACACTTTTAAAAGGACAGTTTGTAATGAGAGTACAATTAAGTGGTTTTAATCAACTTAACTAATGTAAGTACTGCAAGTTTTTTTTCATTTTAAATATACTCATTAAAATATGAAGTACAATACACTACAGGTGCACATTCATCAGAATCAAGCAGACTTCTTCTTGCAAAGTATCATGTGTCTGCAATCAAATTGATAGAAAACTGCTTTTTTGATCATTTATCAGAATTCCTGTTCATATATAAGTTTTTAAGGAAAATTATGCAAAATGTAAAGTGAGCTTCTTCAGAAATGTTCATTATAGCAACCTGGTAACTTGTAAGCATGACTTGTTTCCTGGCAGATTGCATCACATGTTCTGGACTTTGCTGGTGTGCTGCCTGATAATGAAGCTCTCCCATGAAGAACATACAGGTACAAGCTTTAGAAGAGATATCTGATGATAAAGAAAAGCAAAATTATTGTGAAAATCTAATTTTGCAATGGAAAGCCAACAAGTCCATGCTTGAACATTACAGTGGAGTCTATTATCTCTGACCTTGCAGTCACAACCCCATGCTGCGTCAGCTGCAAATGAAAAGTAGGTTGACGTTCACCAGACTAATGTCATTAGAACTTTCAGCTGAGATGCGAGGTTACATCACCTGTGTAGCGCTGGGTGATAAATCTAGAGGAAGTTTTGGGTATTGACCCCAGAGTTTCTATCAGGCATTGTTCTGATAGCACAATAGATCAAGCCTGCAAAGAGCAGATATGAGGAAACACAGTACTCAGAGAGAAACGTTCTTCATCCGGATGTGATATCAAAACCAGATCGCTTTCTACAGCCACGTATCCTGATCGCCATCTTAATTTAGATACGAAAGTGATCCCTGTTTCTCAATGGATTGTGCTCTGCATCTTCTGAAATCAAGAAGTGTGTTTTTATTTTTTTTCATCAACAATCCATAAGGAAGGGAGCCTCTAATTTAGTGGAAAAACTCCAAACAAAATTCAATCCGTTTTACCAATCTAACTTCCTGGCCATCCTGTCTTATGGCAAAATACTTTTCTGAAAGTTTTTGAGCCTAAAGATTAGGTTAGGTGAAAGTCTGATTTTAAATATATTTAATTTAGTATTGGAAAATATATTTGAAAATAGTTCCATCTATTTCACCTGCTAAGAAGACTGACATTCAGTCTTTAGAAAGACTGATGAAGGCTGGTCTTTTCATATTAGGCCTATATATTTTTGTAGAATGACCTGTATAATCGACTGTTGTTGTAGTCAATCGATTTTCTATACAGATTTTAACTTTCTTGGCCCTTGCATCACCGCCTGTCGTCTTTAATCTCTTAATCAATTTCTTCAAAATCAATATTCCATATACATTCATTTAATAATTTAAGCAGACATGTAATTAGCTAGATAATGTCCAGTCTTCCAATAATTATAGCAAAAATAAATAGCTTTTTATTATTGTATAAAACAAATGAAAGTAATATTATGTTAATTAATAAAACATTTAAAAAAATCGAATGTAATGTAAATTGTTGACTGTGCTTAACGTTTGAACAAAAGCAATAAGTCAACACCAGCAAATAAAGAAAATATTAAAATAAAAAATACATCATATTTAATATTCTTTAACTAGAATTTCAGAAATTACAACCATTATAATGCACATCATTTGTGCAGGCTTATAGCTGATGGCAGTCGAAGTGGTCAGTCTGTCTGAGCTATGGCTACAAAAATGACTTTCCAAGCTTCTCCTAATTTCTGTCCTGAAGGTTTGTAAGTTTAAAGACGCTTTTATAGAGATTAGCTTCTGCAAGTAACCCTGTAAACAGCACGCAGAATGCTGATTTTCTGATTTTCAATCTCCCATTAGATTACTTATGTAAATGGTTGCTGTCAGGATAAATATTGAATGTATTGATCATGATTTCTCTCAGGTCCTTGACCAGGGGTCATATAACTTCCTATAAACCCAAAGAAGTGTCAGGAGGCCTCTTACTTCAGCAGTTCGTGCTATTGCCTTGATGTACTAAATTATCCACACCAGTCCTCTGCCTAAAGCCCAAACTCTATGAGAAGGTATTGACAAAAATTTAATTTTTAGCAACTTCTAACAAAAAAAGAAAGTAATCCAAGAGCGCACTGCACTTTGGAACAGACCTATTGTTAATTCTTCACACTGCCTATGCGCAACTGAAATAATATTTATGATTCCTTACATATTAATGTGCTTCTTTGTGTCTTGAAGAGGCACATTACAGATCCACTTTCAACATCGCAAACTTAAATTACTAATCTCAGTCAATAAAATAGCATGTAGGTGTTTTTGCATATAAATCCTCTCATTGTACACTGCTCATCAGTATGAGATCTTCAGACCGACTCGGCCAGACTCGCCCCCTTCCCTGTAAGTGGCAAATTACAGGAACAGATTACAGGAACACACCACATTATTGTTAAATCTTTGTCTGGTTGTTCGGAAAAGAAAGCCTTAAGATAGGTGCATGGAGGAGATATTATGTAATAGACATTTATTCTTGGTTTCCAAGTTCTCAAAATCTTTGGAGATTTTCAATAGGAACCTAAAGGGCTAATTATCTGCAAAAATAACAAAGATGATTGATTTTGCACATGCTAATAAAATCTTACAATATACTGAGTCATAGAAAGAAGTCAGGACAATATTGAGCCTTGCATTTATCTTGCACAAACCTCTTTGTTGTTGCTGTTGTATGGAGGCGTGTGGCAGCTATTGCACCAATCCGAGTGCAGACGTCTATGAAAGTCCATCCCATTTGCACAAGGAGCACTCCATTAAAAATAAGTAATGGTCTGTCAGCCTTGTCCCATGATCCACATTCATCTCAAAGCCCAATTTCTGGAGATAAGAGAACGTCATTACCCCTGCTACCCTTCATCACTCCTGATATTTCAAGGAAACAGCAATGGGATAAGTGAAAGTGGGGTCTACATGGGCTTCAGTGGGTCACTGATGAGCTTTAGAGGCTGATTTTGACTGTTAATGAGCACTCCCATTTGGACACTCGGTGCACCTAATTTGTGTCTAGGGTTAAGTCTTATTTAGTTTTTCTTTTCTAAATGAAACCAGAAGGTGTGACTGCTTTGTCCTATAATTAGGATGATCTACCATCCTCGATGTTATTAGGGGCACTAGTAAGAATTCTGTACCAATTAGATTCCTCACCTCTAACATTTCAAATGATAAGTGACATACAAAAACACAGGAGATATAAATGCCACACTTTCATTATACAAAGCACTTCCAGGTGCTTTAAAAAGTCACTGAATATAAATTAGTATTTGAAAAAAGCCCCTAACTCTGAGAGCAGTTGACATTAAATGCACAAATCTGTATAGTAATACCACCATCACTCAGAGTCAAGCCAGGTGTTTTTCTGTTAAGGCTGTAAATAAAATGCTCAAGGGCCATATCCCAGCAGAACTCACAGGTCCATCCATTCATTGTGATTGAGCACTGTGGCTCAGCATTTGGAGTGAGAAACACTACAGGACGCTCAGTTTGTTTTAGAGAATAATGACCAATGCAAACGTCTGCAATTTATCTCCTTAAGTCTTGACTCTAGCAGACATTCCTTTTTATTGTGTTTCTTTATTTGCAATTCTCCACAAATGTTAACAGTCAACAAGTTTGGAGAATTGTTGTGACAATGCATTTAGATTCTAGATTTAGTTTCTTTTGGGGTAATGTTTTGTTGCCTCATTTTATTGCCATTCTGATCTATGGCTTATTTTTGAACAATTCACCCAAAATTTTAATTCTGCAAGCATTTACTTGGTACCTTGTTCTTTGCATGATTTTACTTCTTCTGCGGAACACAAAAGCAGAAATTTTGAAGGCAATTCATACAATTACAATGAATGGGGACTAAAGCAATCAAGATTCAGAAATTATACAAAACACCCTAATAACTTGAACGCTGAACATTAATTGAACGCTGAATTTTATAGCTTTGTATTTGAAGCAAACCAAAATCTACTCAAACACCTGCCCTAGCTCAAATCTTTTCAATGAATTGATGAATCCAGTTCACAGAACTTGTCTAAATGATTCAGTGATCTGGTTGAACTGGTTAACACCTCACTATCTACAGTATGTCTCGCACAAAGTCATTGGCCTTAGAAGACTTGGGTTATAGTGCAACAGTAATAGGAGTGACTTTTATGACACTTGTAGAGTGCTTTGAATCCTTTATGGAAAAGGATATACATTTTTATGACCAATCGTTTCACTATATAAGACCCTTATCTCTTGGCTGGGAACCCCTTGAAGCTGCATTTAAACTGCAATTGAGATTCAACCCATTGGGTCCCATTGAAAGTTTTCTTAAAAATCTCAATTTCTTTTAGACTGAAGAAAGACATGAAGATCTTGGATGACATAAGGGTGAGTAAATAAATATAAAAAATTTCATTCTAGAAGTTAACTAACTCTTTAAAGGTATAGTTTACCCAAAAATTAATATTCTGTCATTTATTAACCCTCATGTCACTCAAAACCTGTATAAATGTCTTTCTTGCTCTATAGAAGTCAATGATAACCAAAACTGTTTGATTGCCAACATTTTGTGCAAAATATCCTTTTAAAAGCATCAGTTCCCATTTTGTGTAGCTGCCTCAAAAATAAAGACCAGTCTTCAGAACTTTTTCTTTTGTGTTACTCAGAGGAAATATGCCATACAGGTTTGGAACCAAAATGAGGGTTAGTAAATAATGACAGAATATTAGCTAAATTTAAACATTTTACCACATTGGACTGGCAGAAGCTGAGACGAAACTGTTGTATTTCAACACCAAAAACATGCAAAACTAATTTAATCAAGTCTAGCCTGACAGATGTACTACATACTCAAGGAATATTATAAGCTAGAGTGTTGCAGAATTAAATAACAATATATTTATAGAAGATAAAGAAAAAAATTTTCTTTAAAAAAGAAGGGCATATTTTAGATTTTAGATCAATTAGTTCACCCAAAAAATGAATAATTTAATTGATTAATTTAATCAAATGTTGTTCCAAACATGTAAGACAAGTTAAGATATTTTTGATGAATCCGAGAGCTGTCTGATCCTTCATAGACAGTGTAAGGTAAACAGGTCAATATAGCTCAAAGGGAATCATTTAAGATTTTAAAGGGAATTTGAACAGAATCACTGTTTCACGGCTGATCACTGAGACGCCCTGCGATTCACAGAACGAGCCGTTTAACATCAAATCTGCACTGGTTATTAATATCCAAAGTATAGTGAAAACACTATCAATTAGCACAGTAACAAGATCGGCAGCTTAAGACATTAAACTTGTAAGCACAAAACACAAGATACTTCTCTTTTCGATATGAATAAGGCTTAATTAGATAAATCTAAGACATATACTAATCTAACACATAAGCACACACACTCACACACTCACACAAGTTGCACGAAGATAGAAAGTTAGGAAAGAATGAGTTTACAGTTTTTTCTGAATGCTTAAGCGCTAATCGTGATTCTTGTAGCACAATTTCTAAAACTATTAATACGTATAGCAAAACCACTCACTGAGTTTGCAAAACTAAAAGCACAAACACTGCTTTGCACTCAGTTTGCAATTTTGTAACTCACACTTTGCAAAACTGCAGGCACAATTCACTGCACAACACTCTTTTTGCAGAACTTTAAACACAACTCACTGCTTACACTCCATCCATCCATCCATCTTCTACCGCTTATCCGGGGCCGGGTCACGGGGGCAGCAGTCTAAGCAGAGATCCCCAGACTTCCCTCTCCCTAGACACTTCCTCCAGCTCTTCTGGGGGGACACCGAGGCGTTCCCAGGCCAGCCGGGAGACATAGTCTCTCCAGCGTGTCCTAGGTCTCCCCCGGGGTCTCCTCCCAGTGGGATGTGCCCGGAACACCTTCCCGGGAAGGCGTCCAGGAGGCATCCGGAACAGATGCCCGAGCCACCTCAACTGACCCCTCTCGATGTGGAGGAGCAGCGGCTCTACTCTGAGCTCCTCCCGGGTGACTGAGCTTCTCACCCTATCTCTAAGGGATCGCCCAGCCACCCTGCGGAGAAAGCACATTTCGGCCGCCTGTATCCGGGATCTTGTCCTTTCGGTCATGACCCAAAGCTCATGACCATAGGTGAGAGTAGGAACGTAGATTGACCGGTAAATCGAGAGCTTCGCCTTGCGGCTCAGCTCTTTCTTCACCACGACAGACCGGTACATCGACCGCATTACTGCAGAAGCTGCACCGATCCGTCTGTCAATCTCCCGTTCCATCCTTCCCTCACTCGTGAACAAGACCCCAAGATACTTAAACTCCTCCACTTGAGGCAGGAACTCTCCACCAACCTGAAGTGGGCAAGCCACCCTTTTCCGACTGAGGACCATGGCCTCGGATTTGGAGGTGCTGATTCTCATCCAAGCCGCTTCACACTCGGCTGCAAACCATCCCAGTGCATGCTGAAGGTCCTGGCCTGATGAGGCCAACACGACAACATCATCCGCAAAGAGCAGAGACGAAATCGTGTTGTCACCAAACCTGACCCCCTCCGGCCCCTGGCTGCGCCTAGAAATTCTGTCCATAAAAATCATGAACAGAACCGGCGACAAAGGGCAGCCCTGCCGGAGTCCAACACGCACCGGGAACAAGTCTGACTTACAGCTGGCCATACGAACCAAGCTCCTGCTCCGTTCGTACAGGGACCGGATAGCCCTTAGCAAAGGGCCCCGGACCCCATACTCCCGGAGAACCCTCCACAGGCCGCCGCGAGGGACACAGTCGAATGCCTTCTCCAAATCCACAAAGCACATGTGGACTGGTTGGGCATACTCCCATGAACCCTCCAGCACCCTGTAGAGGGTATAGAGCTGGTCCAGTGTTCCACGGCCTGGACGAAAACCACACTGTTCCTCCTGAATCCGAGGTTCTACTATCGGCCGGATTCTCCTCTCCAGTACCCTGGCATAGACTTTCCCAGGGAGGGTGAGAAGTGTGATCCCCCTGTAGTTGGAACACACCCTCCGGTCCCCCTTCTTAAAAAGAGGGACCACCACCCCGGTCTGCCATCCCAGAGGCACCGTCCCCGACTGCCACGCGATGCTGCAGAGGCGTGTCAGCCAAGACAGCCCCACAACATCCAGAGACTTGAGGTACTCAGGGCGGATCTCATCCACCCCCGGTGCCTTGCCACCGAGGAGTTTCTTGACTACCTCGGTGACTTCAGCTTGGGTTATGGACGAGTCCACATCTGAGCCCTCAGCCTCTGCTTCCTCAATGGAAGACGTGACAGCGGGATTGAGGAGATCCTCGAAGTATTCCTTCCACCGTCCAACGACATCCCCAGTTGAGGTCAACAGCTCCCCACCTCTACTGTAAACAGCGTTGGTAGGGCACTGCTTCCCTCTCCTGAGGCGCCGGACGGTTTGCCAGAATCTCTTCGAGGCTGACCGATAGTCCTTCTCCATGGCCTCACCGAACTCCTCCCAGGCCCGAGTTTTTGCCTCCACAACCACCCGGGCTGTAGTCCGCTTGGCCTGCCGGTACCTGTCAGCTGCCTCTGGAGTCCCACAAGCCAACCAGGCCCGATAGGACTCCTTCTTCAGCTTGACGGCATCCCTTACTTCCGGTGTCCACCACCGGGTTCGGGGATTGCTGCCTCGACAGGCACCGGAAACCTTACGGCCACAGCTCCGAGCGGCCGCTTCGACAATGGAGGTGGAGAACATGGTCCACTCGGACTCAATATCTCCAGCCTCCCTCGGGATCCGGTCGAAGCTCTGCCGGAGGTGGGAGTTGAAGATCTCTCTGACAGGAGACTCGGCCAAACGTTCCCAGCAGACCCTCACAGTACGTTTGGGTCTGCCGAGTCTGTCCAGCTTCCTCCCCCGCCATCGGATCCAACTCACCACCAGGTGGTGATCGGTTGACAGCTCCGCCCCTCTCTTCACCCGAGTGTCCAAGACATACGGCCGGAGGTCGGATGAAACGACCACAAAGTCGATCATCGACCTACGGCCTAGGGTGTCCTGGTGCCACGTGTACTGATGGACACCCTTATGCTTGAACATGGTGTTCGTTATGGACAAGCTGTAACTAGCACAGAAGTCCAATAACTGAACACCGCTCGGGTTCAGATCAGGGGGGCCGTTCCTCCCAATCACGCCCCTCCAGGTGTCACTGTCGTTGCCCACGTGGGCGTTGAAGTCCCCCAGTAAAACGACGGAGTCCCCAGTCGAAGCACTTTCCAGCACCCCTCCCAGAGACTCCAAGAAGGCTGGGTACTCTGCATTGCCGTTCGGCCCGTAGGCACAAACGACAGTGAGAGACCTATCCCCGACCCGAAGGCGCAGGGAAGCGACCCTCTCGTTCACCGGGGTAAACTCCAACACATGGCAGCTGAGCTGGGGGGCTATAAGCAAACCCACACCAGCCCGCCGCCTCTCACCTTGGGCAACTCCAGAGTGGTGAAGAGTCCATCCTCTCTCGAGGAGTGTGGTACCAGAGCCCAAGCTGTGCGTAGAGGTGAGTCCGACTATCGCTAGTCGGAACCTCTCTACCTCACGCACAATCTCGGGCTCCTTCCCTGCCAGTGAGGTGACGTTCCACGTCCCTAGAGCTAGTTTCCGTGTCCAGGGATCGGGCTGTCGAGGCCCCCGCCTTCGACTGCCACCCGATTGTCTAAGCACCGGCCCCTTACGGTCCCTCCTGTAGGTGGTGAGCCCACGGGAAGGCGGCCCCACGTCGCTCCTTCGGGCTGAGCCCGGCCGGACCCCGTGGGGGGAGGCCCGGCCACCAGGCGCTCGCATACGAGCCCCAACCCCGGGCCTGGCTCCAGGGTGGGGCCCCGGCTGCGCCATACCGGGCGACGTCACGGTCCTTTGATTTATTCTTCTCATAAGGGGTTTTGAACCGCTCTTAGTCTGACCCGTCGCCTAGGACCTGTTTGCCTTGGGAGACCCTACCAGGGGCATATAGCCCCGGACAACATAACTCCTAGGGTCATTCGGGTACTCAAACCCCTCCACCACGTTAAGGTGGCAGTTCAAGGAGGGGCTTACACTCAATTACCAAATTTACAACACACTCCTAGCAAAATTATACACATGTATGGCTATCATTAACACTATTTTGCCAACTGTCTGGCACACTTTCACATGTGAAAACTGTTTTAGATAATTAGTTCACTTTGCAATCAGCCTAAGCACTATAAATAAGCCACAGGTAAGCTGTCTGTGTGGAGTACAATGGAAGGAGCAGTAAGAGTGAGAAGAGTGAGAATCAGAGGAGGCCAAGGGAGAGGATGTGGAGGTGAAGAAGCGAGAGGATTAGAGGAAGTTAGAGGAAGAGGACAAGGACCTCTTTTACAGTTTTTTTCAATTGTTTACACGCGATTTTGAAAACAGAGTTCTTTTTGTCAAAATATAATCACAATTATCCAAACACCACAATCAATTAGCAAAATTCCTAGATTGTTTGCAAAATGACACACTTCAGTCAAAACATACACACTTCAGTCAAAACATATACACATATTTGTGAAAATGCTATTTGTTTTCATTTAACCAACACAGTCATCAATGATCATACACTATTGCAGCCAGTTTCACACTGCTGTGATAAATAAAAAACACATTTGTACTGTATGTAAGAGATAATTTAGGTGACAAAAAATAGTGAGAAACTCACAACATTATTCATGATTTGTTTTGAGATATAAGGAGAATGTAGACAAATACTGTAGGCCTACTATAACCTTACCAAGCACTGCACAGCACTTGATGCTGCAGACTGAATATTTCAAGTATTTATTTCAATACTTACAGTATTTCTTACCATAATCAGTTACAGTAATCAACCAACAATGATATCAATTACTGTAAACAAATAAAATCTATGGACAAATAAAAATTACTGCATGAATTACAGTACATACACTTTGACTCTTTAGAAAAGTAAAGTAAAAATAAACAGAAATGAAAGAAAACTACTGTAAAAGCAACAAGAATACTGTAACTATCCGTCTCTCCGTCTGGCTGGATCAGGCCATAAGATTTCATCCACATCACAGGCTATGTCTTCATTGGCAAGGCACCGTTGGAAGAATCGCCTTGTGTGACGAAATCAACCCCTGCACTGAAGCTGCTTCAATAAGATCACATGCCTGTTCCATGGCCTGAATGAGGGGCAAACGGTCATAAGGCCGCAGGTCATATACCTTCCACCGCCACGCTGAAAAAAATTATTCTATAGGATTCAGGAAGGGGGAGTATGGGGGAAGGTATAAAACTTCAAAATCAGGGTGATCATGGAACCAGTTCTGGACCAGAGCAGCCCGATGAAATGAGACATTGTCCCAAACGATAATGTACCGCATCTGGTCCACTTGGTGTAATGCTGTGACAATCTCATGCAATCGGTCAAGAAATGCAAGTATCAGATTTGCATTATAGGGTCCCAGATTTGCATGGTGGTGGAGGACCCCATTTTGTGTGATAGCAGCGCAAAGGGTGATGTTACCCCCTCGCTGCCCTGGCACATTGGTGATTGCCCTGTGCCCAATTACATTTCTCCCTCTTCTTCTTGTTTTTGCAAGGTTAAATCCAGCCTCATCCACATATATAAATTCATGTTGAATTTCAGCAGCATCCATTTGCAAGACTCTCTGAAACACATTCAAGAAAATAGGATGCTATTCAATATCTATAGCACAGTATTTTTTTTGTGACAGAACATTATGAGCAGTGCATGATACCACACCATAGTCAGATGAACAATGCATACCTCCACATACTCATTGCGCAGATGTTTCACTCTCTCGGAATTTCTGTCAAATGGTACCCGATAGCTACAGTTGCTTCATGTATATTTGATTTTTCTTTAGGATTCGACCTAATGTTGACAGAGAGACTCGTTGGATGTTATTGAAAATATTGTCATCATTGATGATATTGGCTTGGATTTCTCGTAGCCTGATACAAATATTGGCCAAAACCATGTTCACAATGGCGGCCTCTTGTGCACGACTAAACATAGGGCCCCTTCCACCTTGGTGTCCTCGACCCTCAATCCTATGTAAAAAATAAATAATTTTTTTTTATTTATATATATATATCCTACTGTCAAATGTCACAGTAAACAATATTGATTATACAAGCTTCAGTTTCAATGTATACGGTGTGGTTAACTTACCTGTTTTCTCGATGAAATGTCCGAATTACTGACGCAACAGTATTTCTGCTGAGATTTGGTTGAACTCTTTGTCCAGCTTCCATCAGTGTCAGTCCATGGTTGATAACATGGTCAATAAGTGTTGCACGGAGTTCTCGAGTCAAATTTGTTCAGGTTCTATCACCTCTTCAAGTCCTTCTCTACCTCTTCCTCTACCTAGGCGTCTTCCTCTACCTCCTTCTCTTCCTCTACCTCCTTCTCCTCTTCCTCTACCTTCTTCTCCTCTACCTATGCCTCTTCCTCTACCTCCTTCTCCTCTTCCTCTACCTTCTTCTCCTCTACCTATGCCTCTTCCTCTACCTCCTTCTCCTCTTCCTCTACCTCTACCGCCTTCATCTCCTCTTTGAGCTCCCCTCTCATTCTCACTCTTCTTCTAACTCCTTCCATTTTTGTTGAAGACAGGTGAACTCACCTGCTGCCTTTTATAGCACACCTGAGTGCTGCGTTTTCAAATTAGCACATGTGTGCTTCCACACCTGGTAGATGTTTTTATCCAATTCGTTCATTAGTGTGGTAATTGGCAATCGGGTGCTTTGTAATTACAAGGAAGTAACCTCACAATCCTTATCTGTGTCTAATGTGTGAAAATGTGTGTAGAGTTTTACAAATCACTGTGTGTAATGTTTTGCAAAAAGGGTGAAGCAGACATTGTGTGTAATGTTGTGCAAATCTGTGGAGGTGTTTTGCTCAATGGAGTAAAATTTTGCTAATTGTGTGGAAATTTAAATTTTAGTGTGTAAACAATCGTAAAAAACTGTAACCTCAGTAAAACCAGGAGACGTGGCAGGAACATTACTGGACACCATGCCATCATCAATGTCCCAGGACAATGTGGTGGTAACATAACCATGTGTGCAGCTATAAGCCAAAATGGTGTTGTTCACCATCATGCAACCATAGGCCCTTACAACACTGCACACATTATTGCATTCCTGGATACCTTACATGACATGCTCACTGTTCATAGACCAGAGCATACCCGATATGTCATCATATGGGACAATGTTAGTTTCCATAGGGCTGCTTTGGTCCGCAACTGGTTTACAGACCACCCATCCTTCATGGCACTCAACCTCCCTCCATACTCTCCATTCTTAAATCCCATCGAGGTGTTCTTCTCTGCCTGGCGCTGGAAAGTGTACGACCGTCATCCTCATCAACAGGTAGCCCTTTTACAGGCAACGGAGGAGGCATGTGGAGATATTGACCAGGCATCATGTCAGGCCTGGATACAGCATTCAAGGAGATATTTTCCCCGGTGCCTTGGACTGGAGGATATCGCATGCGATGTGGATGAAATTTTGTGGCCGGACCCAGAAAGACGACATGATGTAGGCTGATTGTCTTTTTTTTTTTTTTTTTTGTGAAATTACTATTTTGTGTTCTGACTTTGTCTTGGTTTTGATGAGTGTGAATAAACACCAATACTTGAAGTTTGGATCCTTGTATGTTTACATGACACTATGACAAAAGTATGACCTCAAATTGACATCTGAGAGAAAGCAAAAATCAGATTTGTATTCATACCATCAGTGTGTAGTTGGCACATTGTGTGCTTAGTAGATGATGGCTTGTGTTTACTGTTTGATACGAAAACACAATTTTTACGAAGGTGTGAAGAGTTAATCTATGTGTTCGCTTTTGCAAGAGAACTACAAAGTTTTGATAATTGGGTGAAAGGTTTTGTTATTTGTGTGTAGAGTTTTGAAAAATAAGCCAATAGTTACAAAAAATGTGCTTAAGCAATCAGAAAAAACTGTAAGAGAATGAAAATGTGGAATCCCAAGTTTACAGCAATACGTGAAATTGCATAGACATGAACAGCCATAAATCACTTGGTTAACCCTCGCATTGAGTTCCTCAATTAGGTTAAAATTGTATTAGATACACAGGAAAAGTTGAAGTTGAACAGGCACTCAAGGTCAGACTCGGAGACACATTGTTACAGAACTTAACTCAGGACACGAAACTCTCAACAGAAAAGAAAATAAAGTAAAAGAACAGAAGTAATGTTTGACGAGACTAGGTAGTGTTTCTTCTCATCGTGGCTAACTAGCAGCAGGTGTGCAGGCTGACGCATGCTGGAACCGCGCTCAAAGAGCACTATAAGTGATTACTAAAAGCATGACTAAAAGCAAAAGCTAAGAAGCAGGCTAAAAGCAAAATTTTATGTAGTCCTGAGTATTTAAACTGGCCTTTTGGCCACACCTCAAATGTTGTCTTGACCAATGAGATATTGTCTTTGCTCGGGGTATCATAAATCATATGTTATCTTATCAAGCACGTGGTCCGAATTTTCCCGATCTTGCAGGATATCATTTTGGACATGATTTCTATAACAATAATATGATACATTTGACAAATAACTGATGGTCAGAAACATTTCAAGCAAGCAGATTGAAACACATACGTACTAAACATAAATATGAATCCTTAAACTGTTCAATAGTTATTAAAAAGGCAGACACAATAAGTGATTAGAAACATGATAGTCAAATGCGTGGGTTTCATAAATGATATGCAGTTAAGCAATGGACTGATTTTCCTTTAGAAGTCCTTTTGAGTTCATTTTGGATCATCTACATTTGTAAAAGATTATCTGCCATTCCTTGACAAGGATGTTCAGTGGAGACCAGAGGTTAAAAGGTCCCCTTAGGAATTTCAGTCTGGTTCTGCTAGGTGGGGGGGAAGTCAATCCAATGACCTTGTTTACTCTCATGGGTTTACATTTGACGGTCAGGCATCTCTTTGACCATCAATCTTGAATACTTTCCCCCAAATTTGACAATCTCTTCTCCGAATTGAAATTGTCAATAATTGTTCTAATGGTGTTAATGTTGAAAGCTGTTCTGTGAAAGAGTTTGTTGGTTTGTTATCTTGCTTCTGACTTGTGGCACTAGGAATTGATTTACAACATCCTGTTGCCTTTCTGAGGAATTCGGCTCATGTTTCAACCATGGTCCTGATCGACTCTTAAATTTTTCTGGTTCGGGTCTGATATGCTACAACAGCAATGGAAATGATATGTTTAAGGCTTATTTTTGGGTGAACTATCCCTTTAACTATGACTTTTGCCTCAATAAACCTTTTATTTGCTGCTTTAAGTACTACTAAACAGCTAATATATGGAGCTAGATGAGTCTCAAAAAAGATAAATGCACACACTACATTCACATATGCACACACAGGATTCATACATGCACACACATGATTCATAAATACACACACAGGATACACAAATGCGCACAAAATTCACAAATGCACACCAAAATGTAAAAAGCACAGAAGATTCACAAATGCATACAAAATTCACAAATGCACACAAAATTCATAAATACACACACAATTCAGAAATGCAAACAACATTTACAAATGCACTAAAGATTTAGAAATGCACAGGACAAGATTCAGAAATGTATTTCTGATGCACACACAAATATACCTTGATTTACAAACTGCTTGCGGTCTGTGAACTTCACTGCATTTGTGTGTGAATTTTGAGACTCCCCTGACTTGGCTCGACACACAAATGCATTTTTTTTAAACAGGGAATGATCAGCAACCAATCAGATATCTCCCTTGTTTTAGCCAATCACAAGAACGCACCCCACGCGGGGGATTGTTTACTTCTAAGCCAATCACATGAACGCGTTCACACAGCGCGATATGCCTGTGTCGCGAGCACGAGCTAGCGCAGTGGAGTTCTGTCTTTCAGTTGGTTGAGACCTCAACATGGCTTCTGGCAACGACAGGGGAGCGGTATAACTAAAAGTGTTTAGCTAGTTATCTCCTTGTTGTGAGATGTTGTTTAATTGTTAATGTTAACCAGTTTAATTGTGCAACTATCAACATAAGCTAGCTCTGTCGCCCCAATGCGAGGTAGCAGCTCGGGCTTTTGTGCAGTTATTGGCCCAAATTTTGTGTTGTAACGTTAACTTATGTGGAACAGGTGTTTCTAATTCTGACTCCCCTCGTGTGCACGCGCATGGCGTCATACTATGGCGCCAGTTGCGAAAACAGACAGTCGTAAGTAATACATTGCAATTTGTGTGTTTGTGTTTGATGGTGTTGAAGATGAGATGTGTCTCAAGAATGAGTTTATTTATGAATTTGGCAGTTGACAAATGTCAAATAATGTATTTCATGTAAATTATATTGTTATGCTGTATGAACCACACGTGCATACAACCATGTACATAATATCTGTGTATTTTATTTTACTGTACTGTAATTGTTTCAGTTTACTGCTGTTGTTGTATCTGTGTACTTGAAAGTGCTTTCTGTTACAATAAATTATTTAATTATCTTTACAAACATATTTGGCAATAAAGGTCTTTCTGCTACCTCTGATTATATAGACTGTAGTGTCCTGATGACCCTTATAAAATATTTAACTATTTAGAATTGTTTTCAGGCAAAAGCTGTTTTATTTGCTACTAACACTGATACTGTCCATCACAGAACCATTTACACAACCCCAATTCATGTTATGTTACTCTTCTGTTGGCAGTTATCCTAATAAATGTACTTTTAGTACCACCTTTTCATCATATTTTTATTATGATTTCACAGTTCTGTTGTGAATAACATGAGAAGGGAAAAATCATTAAGTGTTTTTATTTACAGTTTACACAGTTTTACAATCAAATCGAAATTACAATAAGCAAACAATATTTTCAAATAAAATTATTAAAAGAAATAAAACAGCATCAAGTTTACTGGGTCAGGGGCCAAATAAACTCATTCTGGAGACACATCTCATCCTGTAGAATATCTGCAAAAAAGTGTTTAGATTCAATAATAAGCATTTAATAAAGGGAAGTATGAATTCGCTGAATTCATATGACATTCTATTGATATGCTCGATGTATAATCACAAGGTCTTCACAGCTTTTCAATGTTATCAACATAAGGGCAGAGTAATTAAGGCAGATTTAACAAAACTCCTGAAATTGTTCTGCTCTCTAACAAACACATTTTGTTTCATGAAAAGGAATATTGCAATAGAGAAAACGAGCAGTTTTTTGTTTTGTTTTACTGCAGTAAAACACACAAACGACAAAAGCACAGCTAGACAGTCCAAGCTGTAAATCAGATACGTTTAGTTAAATACACGATCAAACACCGATACACAAATTGCAATGTATTACTGTTTTCGCAACTGCACGTGAGGGGAGTCAGAATTAGAAACACCTGTTTCACATAAGTTAAATTTACAAAACAAAATTGGGGCCAATAACTGCACAAAAGCCTGAGCTGCTACCTCGGATTGGGCGACAGACCCTGTCAGTCACTTAATTCACAAGAATGTCAACTTTATGGAAAGATACTAGCCTGACCCTAGCCTAGCTCGCTAGCTTATGTTGATAGTTACACAATTAAACCGGTTAACATTAACAATTAAACAACATCTCACAACAAGGAGATAACTAGCTAAACACTTTTAGTTATACCGCTCCCCTGTCGTTGCCAGAAGCCATGTTGAGGTCTCAACCAACTGAAAGACAGAACTCCACCGAGCTAGCTCACCCTCGTGACACAGGCATTTCGCGCTGTGTGGGACATAACCCATCAATTGCCCATAACCAGGGTGAAATTCAACCAATCTGACTACACATAAAGTTCGAGACACATTCTGGAACTTTTCACCAGGTTAATTAGATCAATCTCATTGCTTAAAATAACTTTTCCTATCAAAACAGGATGGAAGACTTAGAAGGAATTAGAATTAGAAGGAAAGAAAGGTGTTCTAATTGATTCCTTATAAGCCTGGCTCACAGTGAGATGGTTAATGTGAAATATTGAGGGATTAAAGAAAAATGCAACAGCTAAGCAAAAAGATAACCAGGGATAATGAACTAAAGGTCTTGTGCTTCGTAACACCTTCCATATCGCCTGTGTTTTAATGATTTATTTCTCCAGGAAAGAAAAAAGTCCACTATTGATTTACTTAGAAAAGCAAAGCTCCTCAAGGTCACAATTTTTTTACGCGCAACAAAATGATATACGATTCTTCAAGCATTCAGATACATCTCTCCCATCAGTCAGATGCCTTGTTTTGTCATGTGTACTTCATATTCTTGTAATGAGCACATGAAGCGAATCCATACATAAGAACATGTACATCTTGTAAATAATCTGTAATGCTGAGCTGTGCAGAACTGGATAGTGTGCCCTGTTCAGCCTCTAGGAAATGGTGTATCAGTGTCAGTGAAAAGTGATGCCCTGGATGAAGATTTCTGGAGGACGGAACAGAAAGGGTTTGAGATGTCAGGTATCACGCCGAAGCCCTTGCTGTAACCCTGCAGCTCTTCTTGCTAACAATCACCCAGAGCAATCCCAGCATTACTCACAGGTTCAGACTGACTGTGCAAGTTCACAGCACATAAATGACATCTGACGTCATCCAGAGATGTTGCTAGACCCTGATAAGGAGAAATCGAGCCCCACTAAAATGTTGAGTGATTTCTCTTCATGTTTGCTTAAGCAGCGGTTGCACTAAGACAGGGGTGTCAAACTCAATTCCTGGAGGGCCGGAGCCCTGCAGAGTCTAGATCCAGTCCTAATTAAAGGACTAATTAAAGTCCTTCTGGCTTATTTGAAAACCCCTTGACACCCCTGCACTAAGATATTTGAGAGTATTTCTCTGAATTCTTACCAGTCATTAAAAAATGTAACGGAAAACTGTGTGCCTTCCCTAAGACATTGTGATTTATGTATTTGTGGAGAAGCACATTATTGACACATAAAATGGCACAAATCATATATGAATTATCATATACTGTACAGTATATTATTCATTAAATAACATCACACTACGGTGCTAAACGCACCAAGATGAAGATGAATGCCTATAGTCTTTAATAAATCCACACAAGGGTAAATCCAGGACAGAACAGGTAGGAGACACATGTAGGGATGAAATAGACCAGGTGACAAACAGTGAACTGAACACAATTTAAATAGGAGGGCTAATTAATGACACACACCTGAACCAAATGACAATAATCAGACGTGATGGAACACTGGGTCACACAGAACACACCAGGAAAGTCCAATGGGGTGCAACACATGCATTATTATTTTTCCTCTTTATACTGTATAAGGGCAAACATTCTGATAATTGAACACAAAGAAAATTCTAATCACAGTTAAAACACCTGTAAAATAAATAAACTAATTAATACTGAAAATTCCTTCATTCTAATATAGAACATTGTGCCCTATTTGTACAGATTTTTTTGTGTGTGTGTATATACTCTTATGATAGTATTATTATTATTATTATTATTGGTTTAGATTAAATAAAAATAGAGAGAAAATAAGAAAGTCTGCAATTTTTTAATCTTCCATGTAAAACAGGTTATTTCATGTATTTATTATTTAATTATTAATGAAACAATTATTAACTATTTGTAATCTCTTAGATCTCCTTGCCATGTAATTGTAACATAATAATTTGAAATACTAATTTATTTAATATTATTTAATTATAATAAATTAAATAACTTAAATATTGTTAAAATGTGCCACATAGGACTTACGTCAACAATGCCAAATATCCTTGTGTGTGTCCTCCAATCACAATGCAGCAAATTTGAACATATATAATAATATAGGAGAGGACAATTTTCAATAAATAAATTATAATTTTGGATTGTTTCCAACACAAAGCTATCGTATGGCTTCATAAGACTGGAATATAGAGCTTAAGTCATATTGACTACTTTTATTGTAATTTTTAGAGCTTGACAACCCCTGGTCGACGTTCACCTTCATTATGAGGAAATGATCAGTGTGAATGTCCTCCCTAAGATCTCGTGTTTGACAGAAGAAAGAAAATCATGCAGGTTCGGAAAGACACAGGGATGAGGATGACGTCAATTTTCACTTTCAGGTGAACAATCACAGTTTGATCCCCACTGCTGCACGGCGGATCACAAGACAACTGTTATTAATTCTATTCATCAGCACTCTTCAAGCGGTCTCCCGCCTTTATCTCTACCTGTCCCTCGTCTCCTTTTTTTCTGTCTGTCTGTACAAAACATCTAGTCTTAAATTCAGAAGACAAGCAATAAGAATTATTTCCAACTTGTGTATGATGTTAATAAAAATTGTGATATATCAAAGATAAAGAACAATTAAAAGACTCTTCGGAGAGGATAAAAAAAAAAAACCTTAAAACTTTCTGTCCTTGCATGGTAACTGATAAAAGCCGTGAAATGTGATGCCTTGACTCATTGGAGACAAATCTAATCTGAAACACTCAAATGCCCTCTAGACCTGTTAACCTTCATGCAGGTGCTGCTGCTGCCCAGAACCAATAAATGATTTGATAAGTTAATGTCCCATCCAGCCATTAAGCTTGTCATCTTAGCTTTACCTGCATATTACAGTAAAGGGTCTAGACCTTTCTCATTATATAAACCAAAGCCGAAATGGAGAGAGAGAGAGAGAGAGAGAGAGAGAGAGAGAGCACAGCAGAAGGGAAGAGAGAAAGACACAGTGATATTATTGGCTCTGACGCTCCCTTTTGTCTAGTCACATGAAACAATAAGAACAACATAACACCTGAGGAAAAAGATGCAATAGCAACCAATTACAGCAGTGCCAGAGCCTGGAAAACGCTCCAGCTGCTCGACTGCACAGAGTCATGACAGCTTCCAGTTTTGTCCTGTAGGCATGAGAATTGGAGCAGAGCTTTCCTCTTCAATCTCACACAACATATGGGTATGTTCACTAGATCCATCACATGCTGACATATCTGAAGTCTGATGATAAGGAGGCCACAGAAGGAGAAATCCCACACAGAAAGTGAGTTCAGTTTTCACTCTGACAAACCATTTACGAAGAGCCTGTGTGGACATTTCCAAAATGAGGTTTTATAAACAGTAGCTGTGGCTGCTCGCATTCAGTGCTGCACTGCACTTAACCAGTAAACATAATGTGATGTAACAGCAAAACAGCTCATTGCCTCCAATACCAGAGCTAATAATCTCTCCAGTAATTCACACAGAAATAAACATGTTGGTAAATATTTGCAATTCATTCAGTTCGGTACTAAGAGGTGGGTAAAAATCACACGCAATATGTTTAGACCCCGGGCCCCTTTGACAAGTTATTGGAGAAAGGTTAATGGAAACAGACTATGCAGTCCATACACACTGTCTCTCAGTGAGAGGAGGCATTACTTTTCTTCAGTGCTCCTGGCATTATGGTCTGCATGTTCAATGGCTATATGCCTCATTGCACTTCAGGCTTGATGAGAACGAGCGATTAAAGGTACAGCTGTGATACGGATGTTTTGTCCACAGCGCACTGAACACCCACTCTCCACCCGAACCTGATGAGACAAAGCGGCAGGCAGAGGAGCACAGCGATGAGTCATAATGGCTGGATATACCAGGTCCAGCATCAGGATCAAGACCTGATCTTCTGGCTTGAAGCCTCAACAACATTTATTCCAAGACAGTGTATGTTCATTTACAGACTTCTGGATGTACTGATCTGTGCAGCTGGTTTGCGTTGAGAGTTTGAAGTTAGGCTGACTATCAGTAGTTACAGTCTCATCTACATTGCAGCTTATTCTAAAAATGAAATGGGCTGTATCACCATTTACTGTTTTATTTGCAAGCAAATTATTAATAGACGTCTGTTTTTAAATTAACAAAAATGACAGAATATGAGATAACTTTTAATTGAACTAATGGTAACACTTTAGAAAAGCATTCAATTAGTAATGATAGTTAATGCATTAACTAAACTTAATTAACAAGACAGGAGCAAGACATTTGCTATAATGTTTATTAATCCATATTACTGTTAGTTAAAAAACTAAATTGTTCATTTTTAGTTCATGTTAGCTCAGGTGCAATTAGAGTTGTTCCGATTCCGATACTAGTATCGGAAATATCACCGATACCACAGCAAATTCTGGCATCGGCATCGGCGAGTACATGAACCATATACCGACCCAATACCATTTTCTTAAACAAGACCATTATGACCGCAAGCTTTGCCTAACCGCTGCACGGTTCTTCTTCGCTGCTCAGAATGCACAGTTGTGCTGTGTTGCCACAAGCAACCCCTGTTTAGAGCAGTGAAGAAGAAATGAAATAGCGTTAGCAGCACTGATCTATATATAAATGGATCGCTCATCGCGTTCTAAACTGCCAACAGACCGTGAAGCCGCTTCTATATTATAGATCAGTGGTTCTCAGTAAATCCGCTGTTTAGCAGTATTTCAGACTGGACCAACCAGACAGTAAAACGGCGAGTAGGGATGCCACAAGTACTGCCACTTCACTACCAAGTCGGTGCTGAAAAATTAAAAATGTGATGATACCAGCATCTCTGTAGCACCGGTAGTAGGCTAAGTTCGAGTATATTCGGTACCCACAGCTGCGTTCAGTCGCTTCCGTGTTAGTCTAAGCGCAGGGCTCCAGACTGTAGCCGAATATATACTAGTGTCTGTGAATATTAAACTGCAAAATACTATTTAAATATTACTCCTGCAAATGCTACATCTCTGTAGGTGACGGGGGCAGATGCGCGGGAGCTCGCTGTTTTGTAGTGTCTGCCGTGTGTCACTATATGAGGACACGAACACATAAACTGTCACTTCATGAGAATTTACCGTTTCATTTGAGAAAACTGTCATATCATAAAAACAGACACTCAAAGAACTTCATGGCAACCCATCAAAATAAATGTAGCTTTAGCTATGTCTCTATGTAGTAATAATAATACGTCTCTATTAATAATAATAATTATGCCTAGATGGATGCTTGTTTTTTTACTTGTTTTGTTGTAAAGAGATTATCTGATTAATATATCATTTTTTATATTCCTAGGCTTTGTCACGGCTTACGCTGCTGGAAGGAACACGGAGCCGAGGGATAAACGAAACAAGGATTTATTAAATCAAACATAGGCAAGGTAAGTAGCAAATAACAGGTGGCAAGTGGCAAGTGGCAAGTAACAGGTAACAAGTGGACGAGTGGACGAGTAGACGAGTAGACGAGTAGACGAGTAGACGAGTAGACGAGTAGACGAGTAGACCCGACCAAACAGAACTGAAAGGACAAGGCTTTTGTACAAAGGATAATTGGGAAAACACAGGTGGATGGCATGACTTAATTAACAGGGACATGGAACACATGCAGAAATGAATAGACACACCTGGGAACTAATCAAACCACATAGAGACAGAAACTGGGTCACAGGGGCAAAAAACACACAAAATGAGTCCAGGTGTGTGACAGTACTCCCCCCTCCCGGTAGGTGCGTCCTCGCACCGTAGAAACAACAAAGGGAGGCCAGCAGACAGGGACCACAGAGGAAGGAGCCAGGGAGGAGATGACGGAGGGAGGAGCCAGGGAGGAGACAGGAAGGATCTGAAGCAGGAGGCACCCAGCAGGACCCAGGCCACAGCCATAACGGCCCAAGGTGGGGCCGACGGAGGAAGGAGCTAGGAAGGAGGAATGGTCACCGACTCCAGGGACTCGACCCACGGCAACGGAGCAAGTGGAGGAGGAGCCCGAGGCGGAGACGGAGAGCCGAAGAGCCAGGGTGACGGGGAGGAGCCGGAGGTCCTAGGCGGAACTGATGGCTCTGGTGACTGACGCGGCGATGTGGATCCGGAAGGCCGCGGTGAGGCCAGAGTGACCGAGGACTGAGGTGTAGCCGAGGGGATGAAGGAGCCTGACGGAGCCGGAGGGACGGAGGGATGAGGCGAAGCCGGAGGAGTGGAGTCCCGAGGCATAGGATGGACGACGCCAGACCAAGGCGGAGCCGGAGGGACGAGGGAGCCAGGCAGAGCATGTGGACTGCCGGGCCACGGCGGAGAGGAAGGAGCTAGGAGCCATGGTGGAGCCGACGGGTCAACGGGCCGAGGCGGAGTCCAGGCCTCAGAGGCTGGAGGCGGAGGTGAGGGAGACGCCGACCAAGGCATCGCTGGAGGATGGCGGTCCCGCTGAGCTCGCACCACAATGATGGTAGGCTGAGGGCGAGCAGAGGGGCAGCCAGACTACAGCGGAGGAGGAGGCAGGAGTGGGTGGGAGGGTGGGAATTTTGGAGGAGCAGGCATTGGAGTAAGCTCTGGGGCTGGAGCCCTTCCTGGGCTTAATGGAGGATCAGGAGCCCGTCCTGGGCTTAACGGAGGATCAGGAGCCCGTCCTGGGCTTAACGGGGGTTCAGGAGCCCGTCCTGGGCTTAACGGGGGTTCAGGAGCCCGTCCTGGGCTTAACGGGGGTTCAGGAGCCCGTCCTCGGCTTAACGGGGGTTCAGGAGCCCGTCCTCGGCTTAACGGGGGTTCAGGAGCCCGTCCTCGGCTTAAAGGAGGATCAGGAGCCCGTCCTGGGCTTAACGGGGGTTCAGGAGCCCGTCCTGGGCTTAACGGGGGTTCAGGAGCCCGTCCTGGGCTTAAAGGAGGATCAGGAGCCCGTCCTGGGCTTAACGGGGGAACAGGAGCCCTTCCTGGGCTTAACAGAGGATCAGGAGCCCGTCCTGGGCTTACAGGAGGATCTGGCATAGGTGAATTGGAAACCCCCTCATTTTGACCCATTTGGCGCTCCACATTTTGCTCCCTCGTGGTGGGCAGTGTCGCCGGCTCTCGCACCTGGTCTGACGGGTTGCTCTCTGGCTCTCCGTCATCGGTGGGCTCGGGCTTATGCCTCGTACCGTGGGGAGATTGTAGGCTGGGCTCTGGGTCCAGAGTGGACCTGGCGAGATCCTCCATTGGGCCGACCGTGAGAGGTGACCCATTTCTCACCAGATTCCACTCTATGAATGCGGCGAAATCCCCCCGAGGACCATCTTCGCGTGGTCCGGGTAGCTGGTGGCATTAGCTAGGAAGAGAAACCGTCTAGTATGGTCCTCGAGAGAAAGTCCCTCCTGCTCCAGCAGGAGGAGGAGGTATTCGAGGCGATAGAGGGGATCCATTACACACTACGGAAAGAAAAAGACTGTGAAAAAACGGAAAACAAAACGGAGGGAAAACACGCAGTTTTTAACTTTTTAGGTCGGGTCTTCTGTCACGGCTTACGCTGCTGGAAGGAACACGGAGCCGAGGGATAAACGAAACAAGGATTTATTAAATCAAACATAGGCAAGGTAAGTAGCAAATAACAGGTGGCAAGTGGCAAGTGGCAAGTGGCAAGTAACAGGTAACAAGTGGACAAGTTGACAAGTAACAAGTAGACGAGTAGACCCGACCAAACAGAACTGAAAGGACAAGGCTTTTGTACAAAGGATAATTGTGAAAACACAGGTGGATGGCATGACTTAATTAACAGGGACATGGAACACATGCGGAAATGACTAGACACACCTGGGAACTAATCAAACCACATAGAGACAGAAACTGGGTCACAGGGGCAAAAAACACACAAAATGAGTCCAGGTGTGTGACAGGCTTATTTGTTGCAGTTTTTTATACAGTTATATTGTTAAACTAAAATACCTTTTTTAGTTTGCGGTGTTAGATTTTTGGCTGCATTTGAAGTTCTTTTTCGCTTAAGAAAATAAATAATATTACTGTCAAATTAATGTCAGATAATAAAAATACTGTAATAAATTCAGTAGTTCACAATGTATTTGTTCATGTTTTATTAAGGGATAAGACTGAAGCACACCATAAAATAATTCTAGCAATTTACACAGGGCTAGTAGTATATACAGCTGTATATACAGATACACACCCAGGTATCGGATCAGTACTCGGTATCAGCCGATTCCCTGAGCCCAGGTATCGGAATCGGTATCGGAAAGAGAAAAAGGGTATCGGAACATCTCTAGGTGCAATACATCATATTAACAGATACCACATTTAATCTTAATAATGTATTAATAAATGTTGAAATTAGCATGATCTAATAATTATTAATTTGATTATTATTATTATATATACATTATTAATTTATTAATGATCTAATAGAATTAAGAAATGATTTCATTATTAATGTTAACTAATGTAGTGATCTAATGATAACTTAGATAACCTTATTGTAAAGTATTATTATACTGAAATATTATTACAATTTGAAATAATGGCTTTCCACTTAATTACTCCAGTCTTCAGTGTCACATGATCCTTCAGAAATAATTCTAATATGCTGATTTGCTGCTCAGTTAACATTCTTGACTATTGTAAATATTGAATACAGTTGTTCTGATTAATATTGTTGTGGAAACTGAGATACATTTTGTTCAGGATTCTTTGATGAATAGAAAGTTCAAAAGAACACAATTTATTTGAAATAGAAATGTTTTTGTAACACTGTTATCTGTCTCTTATATGTTTAATCACTTCACAAACAACTATAAACTAGTTTCAACTATAAACTTAAAGGAAGTGTAAAGTAGATGCATCTATTAGCTGAAATCTTATAATAGCTTACACATAAAGAGAACAATACAAAGCAAAAACTGAAACTATAATAAAAACAACAACATTCAGGTGTTAAAGACCTCTGGGAGGCCAGACACCCTGCAGCAAGTTATCCTTCAAATTATTCATCACCATCATTATCAACAAAACAACAACTCTAAATGCATTTTGAGTACGTTTCTAAATCAGGCTGACTCAATTAAAGAACCAACTCCAGTGGTTGGGAAAGTGGGTCAATTTGAAGAACAGTCTCTACAAGATTGGAACTGTCGCGGGCTCTCCACTGCCAAAATATCAATTAATTTATCCATTGGCAGCCAGAAACCTTCTGAGCTGAATACTAATGCAGCCCAAAGAGGGAGGGCACATGAAGGCACAGACCCAGACTTCCCAGGGCGTCAGGATCACAGGACTGCTGGAGCCAACAGCAATTTATACTGAGCTGCATTCACTCTGCAGGTGTGTGTTTGATTGCAGAATCTAAAGGTGGATTCTCCTCAGAGATTTAAAGTAGAGCATCTCTTATTCTAAACCTGTTCTTTAATCGGGTCCCTGCACCTGCGCCCAATGTGGCTTCTTTTGCAAGTCATCAAGCACAAACTCAGGAAAGTACCACAACCTATTGGACTTATTATAAATAAATCTTTACTGGCAAATGTACAGCTGGGGCCCAGCTTTGTAGTGTTTGGCAATGCAATAAAGGTTTCCAGCAGCTGCTGAGACAGCTATGTGCTTCTCAACTGTATCAAAAGCTTATTACTTGTTATTTGATACTGTCAATGAAATTACTGCCAACAATGTTAATTAACAATGAATGCTCATGAACAGTGTTGATTCATTACTTCATTGGAAGAGATTTGGAGGAATTTTGTATTACATGACTTGCTTACCAATGTAAAATTGTAACTGAATTTGTAAATAAAATAAAATAAAAATATTTCAACCACATTTTAATTCAGTTAAAATATATTTTAACTATCATTAGCATTTCATATTTCTGATGAAAATATGATGAAAAATATTTATTTAAAGAGTTTAGATTTTTATGAGAGTCTTCATGTTTTTTTGTTGATTCATATTTATTCAATATATGCTGCACAATGTTTGAATATTTTTTAAGAAATATACAGTATATAAGAAATATACAGAAATTGAATAAAGTTATCAAACACTAAATTCTAAATTAAATAGCGATGAATCCTTAAAGTTACACAAGTTACTGATTTCCTCTTTTTTATGGGGGACAGTTTAATATCACTAAAGTGAAATACCTATATTATTAGTCCATATGACACAATGCTCTGGTATCGTCTAGAAGACTTGAATAGTGCAGAATGTGGACTGTTTTTATGGTGCCTTTATTGGTCATATACAGTATTTGTCCTTTTGCAGGAGCTTGAGGATTTTAAGGAATAGAGCTCCGTTTGTCAGGATAATTGATGATGAAAAATAGTAACAGTGCTGTGAAATATACAGTATAATGTTACAGTTTAAAATAGCTGTCTTCTATGCAAATATATAGTCAAATATAATTGATTTCTCTGATCAAAGTTGGATTTTCAGCATCATTTCTCCAGTCTTCAGTCACATGATCCATCAGAAATCATTCTAATACGCTGATTTGCTGCTCAAGAAACATTTCTGTTTATTATCAATGTTGAAAACAGTTGTGCTGCTTCATATTTTTGTGGAATATCTAATACCATTCAGTATAAATTAATATTTTTCTTTAACAAGGTTGCATTAAATTGATTTAAGTGACACTGACACTAAAGACATTTATACTTATTACAAAGTACTTATATATCAAATAAATGCTGTTCTTTAACTGAGAACCATTATACCAATAATAAAAAACATTATTAATAATTTATTAAAAATAATAATTGATAATAATTAGGCAGCATTAAAATTATTTCTGAAGGGACACAGATGACTGGAATAATGATGCTGAAAATTCATCTTTGATAACAGAAATAGAAAACCACTATTTTAAGTGCAAAATTTCATAATATTATCATTACTGTATTTTTGATCAACTAAATTCAGTCTTCTTTCAAATAAATAAATAAATAAATCATTTTAAACTTTTAACCACCGGTGTATATAAAATAATGCATGCATATTTATATGCAAATTATATATTATATACATTATATTATATATTATATATATTTACAAGACTGAGAATGATTTTTATTGATTTTTTTTTATTAATTTTAAACAAATAACGTAAATGCCATTAAAATATAAGAAATTTTAAAAAGGCCAGTAGTAGTTTGCATTCCTGAGCAATTAAGTGGTTAAAAATGTAACAGTTGGAAAATATTGCTGAATATTGCTGTCTCGTCATGTTTAGCAGCTTACACTTTACCTCAGCTCGCAATAATGCCAACAAGTCTGTGAACAGTAAATCCTGCCTTCTACATTTTGATTGGCTATGTCAGACATTTTGACATTGACCGTCTGCATTAAACATGCTAAATGAATTTGACTTTTTTTAATCAAGTGGGCCGCGCCGCGCACACCGCCGTATTTGTGCGTGCAATTTGTGAGCATGCGCTAAGAGCACAGTATAACAGCTGACAGGACAGGATAATTCATTTGAACTGATATACGGCCTGACAAAATCTCTTTGACCGCAGTTCACCGAATCAACAGACAGAGGCCCACCCTAGCCCCGCCCCTATGTTAACTGCGTTAAATAGCCTATATTTAACACCGTTAAACTGGAAAAATGAAAAACGTACTCGGTTACTAAACGTAACCTCGGTTCTCTCTAGAAGAGCGAACGAGTACTGCGTCTTAGCTAAGACGCTACGGGAAAAGTCTCTTTTCACGAAATACTGAAGCAAAAAATTATCCTTAATTTTGTATTTTTGTAAAGCGCATTTGCAGCAGTACACAGCCATAGGCGAGACGGCTCGCTCGCTCACTGGCTTGTTCTGCGGCAACTGCACAGCCTATCGAGCGCAGGCTGATGCAACATCAGACCAATAAGGGCGCTTCGCGCCCTTCTTGCCACTTCCCGCCGAAACGGGTGTGGCCCAACCTATAAAAGGAGCTCGAAAAGGCTGACTCACCTGATTTATTTCATCGCCGAAGCGAACCAGAGTGAATCGTACGCACGGCAGAGAACGCAGTACTCGTTCGCTCTTCTAGAGAGAACCGAGGTTACGTTTAGTAACCGAGTACGTTCTCTTACGAGAGCTCTCTCGTACTGCGTCTTAGCTAAGACGCTACGGGAACCCGATGTAAAACGCCGTGCGCGCAGGGATCACACACCGATAAACCTGAAGCAACGCCCAGGATATACAGTGCACAGTCACCTGAGGGACTCACAGAGAGTCCGGGACAGAAAAAAGGGGGAAAAAAAAAAACCCTCCGTCCCATATCTAGCAGCATCCGTAGATGCGGCAATATGACATCACACAGCCGAGGCAAGGCCTGACCAATGTGGCAATGCGGGTCTTACGCAATACTGCCCATATAACAGTCGGCAGCGCCTAGCGCTCATGAATTCAGAATTCCCCTCAGGGCCCTGATTCTTCTATACCGACAGCAGCCTTGCTTGCAAGGCGGGAACCTCCAGGTTATAGAACCTGATAAATGTAGACGGCGAGGCCCAACCCGCCGCCATACATATATCCTGCAAGGAGATCCCAGTAGACCACGCCCACGATGAGGCGACGCCTCTTGTGGAGTGTGCTCTGACGCCCAACGGGCACTGAAGGCCCCTGGAAGCGTAAGCTAACGCTATGGCGTCAACTATCCATCTGGATAGAGTCTGTCTCGAAACAGCCATTCCTTTGGAACGTCCACCGAATGAGACAAATAGCTGCTCCGTCTGCCGAAAGGCAGCAGAGCGAGGCACATAAGCTCTTAAAACCCTGACAGGGCAAAGAAGACTCGAGTCTCCATCCTCCCCTGACACCGGCAGGGCGGACAGGGCAATAACCTGAGCCCGAAACGGTGTGTTGAGGGATTTCGGCACATAACCGTGCCTAGGTTTGAGTATGACCCTTGAGTCATTGGACCCAAACTCCAAGCACGACTGGCTCACCGAGAGCGCGTGCAAATCACCCACACGCTTCACAGAAGCGAGAGCCAACAAGAATACTGTCTTGAACGACAGATGCTGAAGGCTAACCGATTGGATAGGCTCAAAAGGGGGACCCTTCAAGGCCTCCAAAACCGCCGCGAGGTCCCACATAGGGACTGACGGAGGCCTGGGAGGATTCAGCCTCCTAGCTCCTCTGAGGAACCGGATGACTAAATCGTTCCTTCCTATTGACTGACCAGACGCCGTTTCAGAAAACGCCGCGATGGCCGCCACATAAACTTTGAGCGTGGATGGGGCTCTGCCCTTATCCAACAGCTCCTGTAGGAAGGAGAGGACCTCCGTCACCTCACAACTAAGGGGTGAATAACCTCGAGCTGTGCACCAGCTGGAGAACACCGACCACTTCGAGGCATACAGACGTCGTGTCGACGGAGCTCTAGCCTGAGTGATGGTATTTAGCACTCCCACTGCGAGATCAGCGGGTAACCGTTGAGTGCCCATACATGGAGGGACCACAACTCCGGTTGAGGGTGCCAAATCGAGCCCCTGGCCTGCGAGAGGAGATCTCTCCTCAACGGTACCGGCCATGGGGCGACATCCGCTAATTGCATCAAATCTGGGAACCATGGTTGGTTCTTCCAAAGAGGTGCCACAAGCAGTATTGAACATCTCGTTTCTCTCACCCGTTCTATCACCTGCGGAAGGAGGGAGACGGGAGGGAACGCATAAAGCGGGCAGCACGGCCATTTCCGTGACAGCGCGCTTTCGTTCTTGGAAAAGAATGCGGGGCAGTGAGCGTTTTCGTGGGACGCAAAGAGGTCCACCTCCGCCTTGCCAAATCTCTCCCACAACAGCCGAACTGTTTGCGGGTGTAGAGACCATTCGCCCGTAGGGACATTGCCTCTGGACAGCCTGTCTGGACCCAGATTCTGCAGTCCAGGCACATGCACCGCTCTCAGCGAGCGCACGTTGCGTTGAGCCCAAATCAGGAGGCGTTCCGTCAGCCTGTACAGGTTTCGGGACCCGAGACCGCCCTGGCGATTTATGTAGGACACCACGGACATGTTGTCCGAACGGACTACGACGTGGTGATCCTTGATATGGGGACAAAAGCGCGTCAGCGCATTCTCCACTGCCAGCATTTCCAGGCAGTTGATATGATGGAGCTTTTCCCGTTCTGACCATAGGCCAAAGGACGGTCTGCCTTCGAGCAGCGCTCCCCATCCCGAAGTGGAGGCGTCCGTCGACACCATTTTCACACTCGGGGAAGTCCCCAGGCTTACACCTGATCGGTACCAGCCGTTCGCTGTCCAAGGTGCTAGAGCCGCAACACAGCTCTGATCGACCTTGAAATGCAGCCGGCCAGACGCCCACGCTCTGCGCGGCACCCGAGCCTTCAGCCAGAACTGCAGGGGGCGCATGCGGAGCAGGCCCAGCCGCAGAACCGGAGATGCTGAGGCCATGAGACCCAGCATCCTTTGACAGTGTTTGAGCGACACAGTCGCGCCGCAGCGGAAAGAACTCGCTGCGCGCTGAATGCCCATCGTGCGCTGTGGTGACAGTCGCGCCGTCATGGAACACGAGTCCAGAACTATACCCAGAAACAGGATCGTCTGACTGGGGTTCAGCGAACTCTTCGCCCAATTGACACTGAGGCCGAGCTTCTCGAGGTGATCGAGTAAAACAGCCCTGTGGTTCACGAGCTCCGCTCGTGATTGGGCCAGAACTAGCCAGTCGTCCAAATAATTCAGCACTCGTATGCCTCTGAGTCTGAGAGGAGCGAGCGCTGCATCCATGCACCTCGTAAACGTACGAGGAGCTACGGACAAGCCGAATGGCAGGACTGCAAACTGGTATGCCTGGCCCTCGAAGGCGAATCTCAAAAACCGCCTGTGGTTTGACGCTATCTGTATTTGAAAATACGCGTCCTTCAGATCTATTGACATAAACCAGTCCCCTCCGCGAATCTGCGCGAGGAGCTTCCTGGTCGTGAGCATTTTGAAACTGCGTTTCATCAATGCCTTGTTCAGCTGCCTTAGATCCAGTATGGGCCTGAGACCCCCGTCTCTCTTGGGCACCAGAAAGTATCTGCTGTACAGCCCCCCCTCGCTTTGAGCTTGAGATACAGGCTCTACAGCTCCTTTGCTCAACAGTTTCGATATTTCGGCCCGAAGTATGTGTGCTACTTCTGTTTTGACCGTAGTTTCGACGCGCGCTGAGAAGCGCGGTGGGCGTCGAGAAAACTGTAGCGAGTAGCCTCTCTTTATAATGCCTAGCACCCAATCCGAAACCCCTGGAAGCGCTGACCATGCATTCGCATGAATGGCTAAGGGCTGGATGTGACACGCGCTCCGTTGACTGGGCAACGGCGGCGCTCGAGTGTGCTGCGCATCTGAGGTGGGGAGCGCGCTGATCACAGCGGGCAGATCGCTCATCCTCGACCCCGTTCCGGCGCTTAACCGACTGGAGGGAGGCTGAGCGGGTCCCGTGGGACTCAATATATCTGCGAGTAACCGTGGGCTGCATGTGTGCACTTTTACCACTTCCAACTCGCCGTCTGCCTGTGCAGAATGTACGTGCACGGGCCTCGTTTTTACAGAAGCCCCGCGCCGTAAGTGACATAGTGTATGTGGGCACTGGGAAGTGGGCACGTTTACTATGCGGCGCGCTCGACCGATCTGTGTCGATCTTATGTGCGCCCGCCCTGTGTGCAGGGCTGTGCTTACATGTGGGGATGGGCACTGGGTAGTGGGCATCGTCACTGCATTTAAAGCACCATCGGCCGTGGCCGGACGAGCGTGCACGGGTTTCGTTTTTACAGAAACCGCATGACGCGTGTGACATAGTAATTGTGGGCACTGAGGGGTGGGCACGTTTACTATGTAGTGTGCGCGACCGACTTGAGTCGACATTATGAGCGCAGGCCCTGTGTGTAGGGCTGTGCTTACATGTGGAGATGGGCACTGAGGAGTGGGCATCGTCACAACATTTATAGCACCATCGGCCGTGGCCGGGACACCAGAAAAAACGCTGTTTTTGTGAAACATCTGGGTAGCCGTGATAACGGCTTTTGTGTGCAGGCAAGCGGGCACTCGTGCAGGCTTGCTCATTGCAGAAAACACTGAGGCAGTCGCAACTCTTGGAACTGCAACAGCGGCGCGCTTGGGTGAGAGCTCGGCCGCAGCGGAACTCGAACACCGGCGCTTTCCCAGCAGTGCTAGGATGCTTTCGGGGCTTCTGGCTTCACCGCAATCCTCTGCCGCGGCTCCCGCGGCGCGGGGCGACGGCTCGAAGAGCGAGAACGGGGTCCCGAGCTGCGTTGCTGACGCTGTCGTGATGGCGCAGCAGGAGGCGGTGGGCGTGATTGAGAGCTCTGTGGGGCCGGTCTAGAGCGGCTAGCTGCAGAACTGGAGCGCTTCGGCAAGAAGTGCTTGAACGCCTGTGAAGCTTTCTGGTCCTCGGCGAATCTCTCCACAAACTCGTTGACGGAAGATCCAAAGAGGCCGGTAGGAGTTAGCGGAGCGTCAAGAAACGCAGCGCGCTCAGACTCCTTGATGTCAGAAAGCGTCAGCCACAAATGCCTCTCAGCCACCGTAGCGGAAGCCATAACCCGTCCCATGGCCTGTGCAGCGGACTTAGCAGCGCGGAGGGAGAGATCCGAAGCACTCCTCAGATCCGCGAGACAGATCGCTTCAGGTCCCATCTCATCCAGCTTGCGGAGAAGATCGCCCTGGAAAATCTGTAGCGTCGCCATGGTGTGTAACGCAGACGCAGCCTGCCCAGCAGCAGAGAATATCCGTGTGAGCAGCGATGACGTCATGCGGCAGGCTTTGGATGGCAACGCCGCCTTAGTCCGCCGTCCAGCAGAGGGCGGGCAAAGGTGCGCTGCTATAGCCTGTTCCACCGGCGGAAGTGACAGGTAGCCTCTGTTCTTAGCACCGTCCAGTGTGGAGAATGCTGGCGAAACAGATGAGCGGATTCTCGCCGAGAATGGAGCGTCCCAAGCCTTCGCCACTTCTTCGTGAAGCTCAGGAAGAAAAGGGGCGTGTTTTGAGCTTGAGGAAGAGCGCTCATCCGGAAGATAGCTACCATCCAGCCGGGAACGTGAAGGGGGCGCTGGTGCAGACCACTCGAGGCCGAGGCTCGCCGCAGCCAACGAGAGTACACGCATCAGCTCCTTATCGATATCCCCCCGTCTGCTGGGCCTCTGAGCAGCTGGCGCGAGATCCACGGAGCTCGTCCAACCCTCACTGCCCGAAGCCAGCAGAGAGCACGTGTCTTCTTCCTCCGACGCGGGCCTGAGATCCACTTCCTCCGATGACGCGTCGGCAAGCAGCGGACACTGAGCATCGGGAAGCGATGCAGGGGAGACCGGCGAAGCGGAGGGAACCGGCGAGCTCGGCCGAGCTGGAGGCGGTTCTGGTAGGCGCTGCGAGCGGCGCTTCTTACGGCGCTGCGGCGCAGCGGATGATGCAGGCTTCGAGAAGTATGCCAGGCAAGTCCTCAGAGTCACCATAGGCATCAGCTCGCAATGAGGACATCCTCCATCAGCGAGCGCAAGCGCTGCATGGTCTTCACCCAGACAGGAGACGCAGATGACATGACGATCTCCTTCGCTGAGCGGGGTTCTGCACGAGCCGCACGAAGGCATCTTTAAAAAGACGCAGCTCTTTTGTGAACGTGCGTCGCAGGGCGAACACACACACAGATTATGACAGAACAAGGATTATAAAGGATATGGGCGCCGGATAGCGCAGCAGGAACGGCAGTGGAAGGCGGCGGTGCCAGCGGCTTCAGGATGGCTCGTCCTGCTGATATGCTCTTCCAGACGGCGCTTGCTTCCTCGTGAAGAGATGAAAAATCAGGTGAGTCAGCCTTTTCGAGCTCCTTTTATAGGTTGGGCCACACCCGTTTCGGCGGGAAGTGGCAAGAAGGGCGCGAAGCGCCCTTATTGGTCTGATGTTGCATCAGCCTGCGCTCGATAGGCTGTGCAGTTGCCGCAGAACAAGCCAGTGAGCGAGCGAGCCGTCTCGCCTATGGCTGTGTACTGCTGCAAATGCGCTTTACAAAAATACAAAATTAAGGATAATTTTTTGCTTCAGTATTTCGTGAAAAGAGACTTTTCCCGTAGCGTCTTAGCTAAGACGCAGTACGAGAGAGCTCTCGTAAGAGAACCTGTGTTAACAAGCTAATTTTGACAGCACTAGTAAGTAGGAGTTGTGGCATTAAAACTGACAACCTTTGATGGATAGCAAGCGGTAGTTCTATGTTTTACATATTCATGATGGACCACAATTATACATTATCGTTTGCTGCGGGTTCTGTTGCAAAAAATATTATTATAAAGCAAAAATTGCATGATTCCACACTCCACCACCTTGTCATCGAACTAGAATAAGCAACCTCTAGCGGCAATACTTACATATTTTGCACTGTGAAAAAAATATATATATATTGATTGATAACTGACATCTTCCGCACTGCATAAAAATGCAATCAGTATATTTTAGTTTATTTCATTTTTGGGGCCCAAGGGGAAAAGATTCCCACCCATTTCCTCTGTCCATTAACTAGTGTAGCTCTTCCATTTGCTCCGGCCGAGATCTGATCATGGCCAGAAGAGCCGAGGAGAGCAGTAGGCAAAAAAGGTGCTTATTATCCTCATGTCTAATTATGTCTTGCTCTTGCTGAGCTGAGCACTCACGCTCTTCGAAATGCTCAGACCTCCGTAAGTGATTACTGTAATTCTGAGGTCAATACAGCACTCTGTGCAAACACAGAGATGTTTACAGAGTTATTTACAGACCCAATGCTTGTGTGCTATCAAGGATTTTTTCATAGACATGTTTAAAGTGGAAAACCACTTTAAATTGTATCTTGCCAAGCTACATGCTAATTGTAGCTTTACAGTAGTTCAACTACACTTCAAAACTACAATCACTGTAGACACTGGCTACTAGGGCAACATATATTCAGTTCATGTAAATTGGTTCACTTACACAAACTGCTTGAACAAAGCAAATAACTGAAGTGAATTTTCAATGCTGCATGCTGGACTATAAGAGAAAGAACACTTTGATGGCGGTTGTTTGAAAAGTTTCTCAGACAAGGTTATATGTGCAATTTTATTGAAAAGTTGGTTGAGCAGGGTATGAGTGGTTATGAACGAATGAATAAAATGCATTTGTCCATGTTTCACTCCATTTTGAATTGCGCTCACAGAAAGCGCTTGAGAAACAGTGTTTCTTCCACGGCTCGGTACACTTTCAGATCGTTTTTTTAATCTTGAGCACGGCATTCACATTACATGATTTGACAGATTTTTACGTAGATAGAATCGATCATTCATGTTTTCATATTCGCTGGCCAAATTCAAAAATGAAACTAAAATTAATTAGTGTACATTAAATTTGTACATTAATAAATTAGTGTTTCGGTGGCTCTATGCAGCTTGCTTATTTTGCTTATAGGGAGGATTGGCTCTGCTCAATTCCACTGTAAGATGAATAACCAGTTCAAACTTCAGTTTAAAGGATGCATTACATTGATCAAAAGTGACAGAAAGGACATTGATAATGTTACAAAAGTTTTCCATTTCAAACAAATGTAGTTCTTTTAACTTACTATTCATCAGTGAATCCTGAAAAAAGTACATAATTTCCAAAAAATATTAGTCAACACTGTTAAATTTGTTGTTTGAACATAAATGTGTACTTTAAGTGTGTGTAAAAAGCCATCCTATAATGATATACTTTTTTTTTTAAATCCGTATTTTAAAATCCCTTTTCTCAAATCAGGCTGTTCTGAGATTCCTGGCAAGATAGTTCTGCACAGGCTCCTCCCACGATAGTTGATTAGACCCGCCCTGAGAGAGCTGTCATCAGTCCACCATTGTGTCGACTTCGGGTCTCAGATTAAGTGATTGAGGGAGATGTTTTGTTGTTGGATGTAATAATGAACATAGCAGTCATCATTTACTCCCAACATCTGAGCCTCCGTAGATGCAGAGGATTAATGTTACTTTCATTTTAGGGAATGTGCCAATTCCCAATCTATCTTAATGCATCTATGTTCACATTAATGCGAATCATTTGTGTTCCAGTTTCATCTACAGAAGAAGTGAGTATAAGGGTTTTAAAAAAAAATATTTGCAAATCACCTTTCCTCATAATGTGCTAGTTAGCACGTTTGGCGGCTAAAGTTCACAGTCTGTTTGTCACCCCATGGAAAAAAGGGGTGGGGTGAGCAGAGCTCATTAGCATTTAAAGCGACATACAAGGAAACAGCTTGCTATGAACAGAGCTGATTTTGACAAGATAAAAATGATGTTTTTTTATACTACCACTGAGAAATTAAAACCCTAAAGAACAATATCAACTTGTGGAAAATAGGCATCCGATGCCCCCTTAAGTAATATTTCTCAGCAGCATATTACAATGATTTCGGTAGGATCATGTGACACTGAAGACTGGAGTAATGATGCTTAAATCTCAGCTTTACCATCACAGGAATAAATAACTTTTTAAAAAATTACATTAAAATAGAAAACACTTATTTTAAATTGTGATAACATTTCACAATATTACTATTTTTACTTTATTTTTTACTTTAAGTATAAAATGCTGCCTTGGTGAGCATAAGAGGTTTTCCATCCTTTTTATGAGAAGCTTTATGATTGCTCAATCATTTGAACCAAACTGAAAGGAAATGACAACACTTTGCCATAAAATGTTTCTCAAGAGCAATGTTCCTCTCTCATTCTGTTACGCATCTTTCATTATGATTGCTAGCATTTTAGCTGAATGCAAGTAGGACATGTTCCTTAATCACAGTTGGTTATGATAAAAAGGCAAGTGATAAAAGTGATCTCTTGAGTTACTGTTGCAATCAGCTTCCAATGAGTGAAAGAACGTTTTGCCTAATCGCTTAAAAAAATTATTCTTGTTTGACTGGAGGAAGCACAAGCAACGAATCCCTCATGACATCTGTCACTGTCTGTAACAATACTCTGGCTCTCTCCAGTCAAGATATATCAGTAAAGCAGAACATGATAAGGTCTCTGATAACACAGTCATGGTAATGAGACAGCTCTGATATGACCACAACACCAACTAAAACAACAGATTCTTCGCTATCATAGCTCTCTGAACCTTACAGCAGTGGGGTGTACTGTATGAAAGCTTTGTTTTCTGACATGCGGAAAAGTGAGCACAGTAGGAGGACGTGGTTAATACTTGACGGCAAACTTGAATGCCATTTTAAAAGTGTAAATGAGAGATAACAAGCACAGCATGACAGCACAAGCACAGCTATAAACTTGATGTGCTAAAATGCACTTTGAATTTCTGCTTCATACTTTAAGGAATAGGTATACCAAAAATGCTAATTTGCAGAAAATGGAGTCACCTTCATGCTATCCATTTTCTTCATTGAAAAACATTTAGAGAAATTTAGCATTACATTACTTGCCCAACATTAGATCCTCTGCAGTGAATGGGTGCTGTCAGAATTAGAGTCCAAACATCTAATAAAAACATAATCCATAAGTAATCCACATCAAATAACATTTTACATTTAACATCGCATTTTACTTCTTTTGGCCATTCAACTTTTGACTTCTACAGATGTTAATTAATAGACTGAAGTCATGTAGATTACATGTGGATTACTTGTGGATTATTGTGATGTTTTTATCAGAAGTTTAACCTCTTGTTCTGACGGCACCCATTCACTATAGTGGATCCAATTGGTGAGCAAGTGATGTAATGCTAAGTTTCCCCAAACCTCACACACAAACCTTGAACTTTAATTGTAACAGTGTAATAAAAAATCATAGTAGAGCAGTCCTAGTAATCCATCACTAAGACAAACAGCTGTTTGTAGAAACAAATATATTATCTGATTAAATCAGTGATGGTATTGTGAAGAGCACTCCATCTTCAGAGGGGTTCAATGTGTGCAGTTCAATTGGAAACATTATTAAAGCCATCTTTTGAGTTTGGATTATCTTTAACGGGGAAAAAAACATCATTCTTAGATTCGTGTCATGGAAAAGTCGATAAGTTTAATAAATGTCTCAGTTTGCTTCAGCGATAACAACAGAACAATGGAGAAGGCTGACTGAGTGCTAAAGTCCCTGTGCCTTAGTGTTTTCTGCTATTGATCTTATACTGTTGTCTTTTATTCAGCTCACTAACTTCTGAGCTGTGAGAAATCAGCCAATTTTTGGTGAACAGGCATCACAAAACAGGTCGATTAATAACTATAATCATAAAACACTGGGTTTTCAGAAAACAATGAAAAATGTAATATGTCAGTGCAGTGCAGTTCTTTTAAACCTGTAAGAAGTGAAGAATGAACTAGTGACAGGCCCATCAAAAGTTAAAACTAATATAAAGCAAATAAAATAAAACATTTAACATTTTTATTTGTTTATATTTACAAGGACGATGTGTATAGGACCTATATTTTTTATTGAATATGAATTGAATGCATCTCGCATCACAAAGTTGTGAGCAATCAGAATTGAATTAAAACGTCTATTTCAATCCTGTAATTGAATTTATGTAGCAAACAGAACATAGAATTGTTTAAAAATGTAGATTTTAGTTTAAAGGGAGTGTAGTTTTTAATAATGGTTTTTACATTATTTTAAAATATTTCCAATATGATCTACCAATAAACACCTGAATACATTTCCATATGTTAATACATTTTAACATTAAAATACAAACATATGAATGTATCAGCATTTGAATACATTTCCATTCTTTTTAATGGAAATGACTCATATTTCATTATATTTAAATAATTAATTATATATCATAGATCACAGTGAAGTGCATGGTTTAAAGGAATACAGTGGAAGCATACACTATTATTAAATATTCTTAATTTTATATTAAAATTTAAATCGAGAAAAAAGGTATGTTGTGGTGCTGTAATTATGTGGTTCAAATGCAAAATTTGTAAATTGTTTTTATAGTATTAAACTTAAGATTAGTTTAGATATACAGTGTGTGTGAGTGCGTGTGTACACAATACACACACACATTTTTTATGTATGTATTATTTATGATTTGCCACAAAACATTCATTCATTAGACTTTATTGTCCACCTTAGTGGAAATTTGTCTTCGACTTCTCCGAACAGAAATACATCAATGACACCACATTTAAACTTAAATTAAAATACACACAGTAAAGAGTACAATACTACCACCATCAACATACAACAACAGAAAATGGAAAGCAACGCAGCTGATTAAAATAAGATAGGTTTCGATCTACAATAAACACATTTTTAAAACAATTTCAGTTTAGATTAAGTTCCTGTATGGCATGGGGAATAAAAGATCTCTTATAGATGTTCCGGCTCGCCCTTGGGACCCTGAATCTACGGCCAGATGGAAGCAATTCAAACTCTGAGTTTAGTGGGTGTAGGGTGTCTGTTGATATCTGTCGGGCGTTCCTGAGTACCGCCTTATCAAATACATCCCCAAGCTGCCTTTGTGACTTGCCAATCACCTTCCCTGCCGTATTAACAATTTTAGAAAGCTTGTTTTTATCTTTCACATTCAGGTTACCATACCAAGCTGTTATATTAAACTGTAAAATACTTTCTACAAGGCCCCTATATATGCCATCTCAAGAATATGCTGACTGACCCTGAAACTCCTCAGTTTTCTAATTAAAAACAATCGCTGATAAGGTCTCTTAAAAATACTCTCTGATCAATGATTGTACCCAAGTACTTAAAATTTTCAACTACTTCCACAGGCCGGCTGTTAAGTACAACAGGGTTGATATTATTGGCCACTCTTGGTTTCGTTTGTATTATAAGTTATTTTGTTTTAGTCACTTTAATTTTCAATTTAACAGTCTGACACCAGTCCTGCAATAAAGTGACTTGGCTAAAATAAGCTTCCTCATGTGCTGCATTATTTTCTGTGAGAAGTCCTACCAAGGCCATGTCATCAGCATATTTAAGTAAACTAACATTGGTGCTGTGCACAGTCATATCATTTATATAAATTGAAAACAACAAAGGTGACAACACACAGCCTTGTGGTGCTCCAGTATTTATAACAAGCTCATCTGAGTAGACCCCATTCATTAAGACTCTCTGAGGGCGGTCAGTTAAGAAACTTCTAATCCAGTGAATGAGCCCCCCATTCACATTCATCCTATGAAGTTGTTCTAAAAGACATGACTTGGACGTATTACATTTTTGCTGTTGTGTGTAGTTTTTTGAATTGCAGTTCAGTAAAACTCCTCCTAAACCAAATCTTAAATTCAGCACAACTCTAAAAAAGTATTTGCACTCATACAATATGAAGTT